>NC_133617.1:731314517-731362017 GCF_048593235.1 Sminthopsis crassicaudata
CAGACGCAACAGCGTGGGAGAGAGATTGCGGCAAATCCTACAAAAGTAGCTTTTTTAATTAGTCACCAGCTGAAAATAGCCTGGAGAGTTGCATGTGAACACATATGTGCAGCAAGTCCATGTCATTGGCTAGATTTGCAAAGTCAGGCTTCTCTAAGCCCACCACTCGCATTTAGGTGGAGAGGGGTTACTGGGGTTTCTTTGTGGCAGGGCCCCCCCTCCCCCTTCGCTCCTGTTCGAAGATTTAGTGGATTTTGGAAAAACTGGCCCTGGAAAGCAAGCAGCCTCATTCTGAGAAGTCAGTGTGTCTTTAAATTTTAAGACTGCAGTCTGTGAGTAACAAGGACGCCTAAACACCTTGAGCCTGGAGCCAAAGTTGGGTTTAATTGATGGTTTTCCCCCCTTCAGTGGTCAGTAATTTACATTATCAAATGACTAGGTTGTAGTTAGTCTGGCAAAGAGAACAGGCCTTTTGAGAGGCAACGTTTTCCCTCAAGCATCCCTGAGAACAATGTCACTATAGTGGTTTGTGAAGCAGAGGGCCTGGCTGCCTCCCGTTTTGTTCCCCATCACGTTCAGTTTGGAACTGGGAGCGTGCAGACCTCTCTCCTTGGAACAGACAATCCATCCCTTATTGTGCATTTATAGACCGAGGCAGGCAGGGTACCCACCCCTCCCCCATTCCGCCTCTCCCACTCCTTCCCCCCACCTCCTTGACATAGTCTGGTCAGGGAGTATTAGCACCTGGACCTTGGCTTATCTCCCCGTCATGTTCAGATAGTCCCTCAGCACAGACTGGGGGTGGGGGGGGTAAGGATTTGGGGACATAGATTGATAGTTGGAAGGTATCTTAGAGGCCATATAGGCAGGTGTTTGTACAGATAGGGAAACTGAGGCTTGGAGAGGGGCCAGAATCCCATGGAGAGTAGGTGGCAGAGCCAGGATTCATAGAACCATGGATTCAAAGATGGCAGTCAACAAGTCCAATCCCCCCATTTTACAGATGAGGAAGCTGTGGACCAGAGCAATGAGGAGATTTGTCCAAAGTCATTTGGGGATGAAGGGCAGAGTTAGGATTCAAACATAAGACTCTGGTCCTTTCCCTCTTGAGGGTTTAGGTCATAGAATTGGGTTTCTCGCCAACTACTAATGAATGAATTAGAAGAAAGAAAGATTTGAATATATATGCCTTTATAGATTTGTTTCAGTGTATGTGAAGGGTGATTCTGGAAAGAAAAGACAGCACCCCATAATGGAAACAAGGCTGGGATGAGTGTTAGAAGAGTGGGTTCTCATTTATACTTACTGCTGTGTGACCTTGGTCAAGTAATTTCACTTCTTGACCAAGAGTTTGTTAAAGGCCTGAATCTACTATCTTGTGATCCCTTCACTATAGCTAACCAATCCAAGTTTTCAGTACAGGGAGTTCAGGAAAGTGTCTCCTTCCCCAATATAATTCTCCCAAAGGTGTGTGAAATTCCCATCGTTAGAGACTCATCCTTTTGTATCCCAGATTTACTTTCCTCCACAGCCTAAATAGGCTAAATAGCTATTCTACACCGTCTGTTAAGTCATTGATTCATCAGCTTAAAATATTTTCTTAGCTAGAAAGTTAGGAAGAGGATCAGGGGGCAAAGCTGGTCACTGTGTGTCCAGAGAGTAGCCAAAGTCAGAGTCCAGCACAGGAGACTCAAGAGGAAGAGGAAGTCAAGATGGAGAGTCTGAGGCAGGCAGAGGAGTGCCCCGGCAGTAGCACCCTGGAGGAAGTAAATCTGAGTCTAATGGCTCCTGTGCTCCCTCTGGGTAGCTCATTTCCACAGTATGACCTTCAATTCCAATCTGAGGAAAACTTCAATAAACTGGAGAATGTCCAAAGAGGGAAACCAGGACAGGGAAAGGCCTGAAATTCATCCCATATGAGGACATTTCAGTTCAACAGAAGGACACCTGAGAGGTTCATGAGAGTTGGCTTGAAAGATTGTTCCTTCAAAGAGGGATTCTCTCTCTCTCTCTCTCTCTCTCTCTCTCTCTCTCTCTCTCTCTCTCTCTCTCTCTCTCTCTCTCTCTCTCTCTCTCTCTCCTTTCTCTCTGTGTGTCACTCTGACTGTCTCTCTGTCTCTCTGTCTCTCTGTCTCTCTCTCTCTCTCTCTCTCTCTCTCTCTCTCTCTCTCTCTCCTTTCTCTCTGTGTGTCACTCTGACTGTCTCTCTGTCTCTCTCTCTCTGTCTCTCTCTGTCTCTCTCTGTCTCTCTCTCTCTCTCTCTCTCTCTCTCTCTCTCTCTGTGTGTGTGTGTGTGTGTGTGTCTGTATCTCTGTCTCTCATTCTCCTTTCTCTCTGTGTGTCACTCTGACTGTCTCTCTGTCTCTCTCTCCCTCTCTCTCCCTCTCTCTTCTTCTTTCCCTCTCCCTCTCTCTCCCCCTCTCTTCTTCTTTTCTTCTTCCTCCTCCTTCTTTTTCTTCTTCTTCCTCTTCCTTCTTCTTTCCTCTCATTCTTCCCTATCCCTCTCTCTCTCCCTTACCCTCCTCCCCCATTTCTCCCTACTTGACTTCAGAGATCTGAAGTAAGAAGCAGTGGATTGAAAGGAGACAAATTTAGACTTGAAATAGGGGAAAACTTCCTAACAAATGGAGCCATCCCAGAATGCATTGGGCTGCCTTGGGGGATAGTGGCTTCCATTTCCCATTTGGAAGTCTTTAAACAAAGTTTTATTGGTAATATTATGTTTTAAGGTTTGCAAAAAAACCTTTATGAATATTATCTCATTTTAACATTACAATAACCCTGGGAGATGGGGGATGTTATTTGCCCCATTTTACTGATGAGGAAACAGAGGTGAACAGAAGTTAAGGAACTAACAAAGAGTCATATAGCTGGTAAGTGTGTGAGACTGGCTTTTAATCCAGATCTTCCTGGCTCTGGCCAGCTCTCTCTATTGCACCACTTAGGACATTTTTTAAAATAATGATTTTTAAAGTTTGGGCTGAATAATTAGATATTCATGCTCCTTTCTTTCATAGAATAAGTCATGCAAGTGACCATGTAGGCCACACTGGTCCCTGAAGGTGATGAGGAAGTCACTACCATTCTGGAATAGCTCTTCCCATGTTTTTGTTTAAATCTTATAGTCCAAACTTGCTTCTACACTTTGCTAATGCCCAGAGCAGGACTTCTATGGGTGAAGGCCCCAGGCTTTCTGGGGAGTTCTTTTGGGAAAAAAATCCACGGTTTTGATGGGGAGTTCCAAGAGATCAATAGGATTTACCTATGGTGTGTTCTGTTGCTATAGATAAGCAGAGGATAGTATGACTGGGCTGGGTTTCTTGGCAGGGCCTGATGAGATTTTTAGGAGAATAAAACCAGTCTAAAGACAAAACTCTGCTGTTACCTTTCTCAAGGCCCAATTCCTGATCGCCATAAATCAGCAGAAAGTATGATACGGACCTAAAATTAGAGCCTTAGAGTCCTATCTGAACTGAAAAAGGTGAATGCAGGAGAGAAAAGTCTCTTCCGGTCGGGGTGGAATTTTTGCAGTTGGATACACACCCTTCAGATGCACAGCCTCCACACCTTGGCAATGGAGCTTGTCTTGTGCAACCCCCAAGTGCTGCGGATTGTTGAGGGCATCGTTAGCAAACTGGAAAAGAATGTTAAACCAGCAGTTTGGATATGTGGGGCGGCCGGGAGACGCAGCTCAGTTTACTGAGCTGCTGAAATGGTGCTTTTAATCCTTGTAATGCAAAACGTTTCTAAATTTAATTTTATGAAGAAACTGCCTTAGTATTCGTTTGCATAGCTTGTCTAATTGTCTGTTAACCCAAAGCTTTTGTTTAAATAGTTGGTTAAAAATCCATCCTCTCCAGCTGGCACACATTAGCTTCCAGAGCCATACTTCAGAAGGCCACGCCCTCAAAGGGCCCAGTTTTTCCTGCTCATCATCCTTCTAGACTGACCCAAGGGACTTGTCAGTCCTTTGAGAAGTTGTCAGACGATGGGTCCCTCCTTTCTCTACCTTCTCCCTGCTTTCTTTGACCCCTCCAAAAAGGGATCTCTCATTACTAGCCAGTCATCTAGCCTGGCATCCTTCAGCTGCCAACCAGGGCTTATTACTGTCATCAAGTAATTGTTCTTCCAAGTTTCTCTATCCAGTAACTTATCCCTGGACGCGTTAACAGACAAAGTGAGAAATTAATCAGTGGTAATTGGTGAAATCCAGAGGGATGAGAACCCTTTCGTACCGGACTGCCTTCCCACTGGTGACGTTTTAGTGATTGGGACTTCAGGCCAGTGGGGCAGCTAGTTTTGAACATGTGAAGTCTCTTTGCAGACACTAATACCAAACATCGATGGAATCCACAGACAGTTTTGACCAAACACACTTCTTGCCTGAGTCTCTGATGAGTTGCTCTAATCCTGGATTTTCCTAGAGAGAAAATGTGAGGTAGTTGATGTAGCAGTGGATTTAGAAGCCAGAAGACTCCTGAGTTCAAATCTTATCCTGTAGGCTTGATGCTTCTGGTTACAAAGTGCTTTCACACTGATGATCTTGTTTATAGAGGGTGTTCTCACCTGGTGAATAAGAGAAAGCAGGAGACAACATGAAAGGAAGCCTCAATGGAGGGACATTTTATGGATGCTCTCCAAATCACTGTGGACATATAATGGTTTTAGTATAGGACTCAACGATTAAACCCGCTGTATGTCCATAAAGAATCATGATTGTTGTATGGTAGAAAATTTTGCTCATTTTAATTCATTTTGCCTTGAAAGATGATCCTGGTAGGAGGATGGGTAAGGGAAGCAATTTTGAGCTGGCAAGTTGTTTATATGTATGTATACTACAAAGTATACTCATGAAGTATGTTACTCCATTTATCATAAAACTCCCTTTTTATAACTTTCAGCTTTAGGCTTCTCTGGGGTATTGTTCATTAGGAAAGAGAAACCCAATAGCTCACGTGCCCTCCCGTGATTTGAGTGATTTTATTTTAAACCCTGACATTCCTCTCTCCCCAACTTAAATAATGATCATTTCTGAATCTTCATTTACCCACTAACAGAGTAACAGCTATTTCATCTCAGATCCCAGCAGATCCCACACAGATCCAACCTGAGCCATGCCTTAGCCATCCCAGTCAATGAATGAATCATTCTTGCTGGTTCACTCTCGTTTGTGACATCCCCCAGAGTGCTTTTGGGATAAGGAGGCAGCATGATATAATGAAAAAAGAGATCGGTCCATGATATGAAAGGGCCTAGGGCCTATCTCACACCTAATGCTTATTATGATCTCAACTAAGTCATTGAATTTCCATGAACAAAGTCAATAAAATGATGTGATTGTACTAGATGGCCTTAGAAGATTCTTTCAGCTCTGCATCTATGATAGATTAATATCTGTGATATTAATGATAAATCCAGTTTAACGATTGGACAAATATGTATTAAGCACTTATTTAGCAAAGTGTTGTATCTATATACACTGGCAATAGATATGAAGTGATCCCTGCCCTCAAAGAGCTTACATTCTCTTGGGAGGAGTCATTGTGTATAGTAATTAAATGGAGGTTCTCTTCCACTATCCAAATTTTGTATATTATTCTTTTATGCCTCATGTTTCCTTCCTTCACCCCTATTCCTATCTGTATAAAACTGTGTCCCAACCTGGACCATAACTGAAATACATACCCATAGACCTTGTAGGAACTTTAACACCCTTTCCCCCCCAATGGTTAGATGCCTCTGGGGGACTAGTAAGAATAAATTCCTACTCCTTACCCCGAACCCCCATCCTCTACCACATGGTCTTGGCTTCTAAGACTGGCTGCTAGGTGGAATGGTGTAAAGAATGCTATACTTGGAATCAGCACGATTCAGTTCTCTCCAATTGAAGATGGAAGAAAAAAGGAAAAGGGAGATAACCAAGGATGACATTGATAGAATGTCATGGAAACAACAAACATGACCTTGGACAGACCTTGAGAGACAGTGGAATATAGGAGATTCCATTGGATTACAAAAAGTTGGACGCAATTTAATGATTGAACAACATCATGAAAAAAGATAATAACACTTACCTCAGAGAGCATTAGGAGGATAAAATGTGATAATGTAGTAAAATGTATTACAGACATTAAAGTACTATATAAATTACTACTGCTGCTGCTGCTGCTGCTGAAGAGCTAAAATCGGCACCAAAGTGGTAAATCGAAATAGATCTCATTACTACTATTACCACTATTGCTTAACCATATGGACAGGTAATTGTCCCTGTTCTGTCCATTAATGTTTAGAAAGAGCCAGATTAGCTGCATATTACCCAGCAGCCACCAGCAGATGAATATATTTGCCTATCAGAAGCCGAAGGAAAGAGACAATACCAGTATTCAGGTTTTTCCTCTGGCACATAGTAGGTGTTTAGTGGAACAAATGAATGAATCAAGCAAACAAGCCAACCACCACCACTCCCCATTCTAGGGTTCCTGTGCATCCTTTCTTGGCCTTAAGGCAATTGGAAACAGCCTCCTCCTTAAAGGGCTCTGAAGACATCTTGAACATCAAACGTCTCACTGTACACTAAATAGCATCTTAATGAGTTAAGTGCAAATTAATGTGAAACATGTGGATGGGAAATTCCTTAAAATACACAGCATGGATTCCAAATGAAAAAAGGACAAGGCTCAGCCAAACATGTTGGAAAGTTGGGTCCAGCCCCAAATGCTGGAAAAGCTGTGGAGCTTTTAGAGAACCTCAAATAGGGGCTGGTTTTGTTTCTTCCGTCTTGCAAAAGAAATATGGTATTTCGGACACTTTAAGGTTGGTCTTTCATTAGCTTTCTCCAGATTTTCACCTGTGTGGAGGGAGGGAAAAAGATGGCAGAGTAAGAAGAACATAGCAGAAGGCAATGCTCTCAGCATGTGATTAGTCTTGCTTGGGGAAGGTCTCTACAACATTACTCTTGCATCATTTTTTCCTTGTCATCCTGGCTTGGACACATCACCCAGAAGATGATTGTCACAAATAAGATCAAGTAAAATGGTGACAGTAGCTAACTGACCCTTCCAGCAAATAAAACTGTGGTTTTCTTTGGACAGTTCTCCTGTTGACCATTCAGTTCACTCAGGATTTATTGGGATTTCCTCCAAATTATAATTGATTGTGTGACTCTAGACAACTTAGTTAAACTATTGGTGCTTGAGACCACTCTGAATGGTATAGCATCAGCCAATGGGCATTGCTAAGGAGAGTTTGCTCGTGTTCTAGATAAAAACAAGCTGAGAATGGTTTATATTCATAGAGCAATCTGCAACTTCCATCATCTGAGAGCAAGTGATTGACTTTGCTCAGTCTCAGCTGTCCCAACTACAAAGTTGGAGGTTGAACTAAATGACCTTGAGGCTCTTTCCTTCCTGTTCTTAATCTGTGACTCTTGTCATCTTCAGGATGGATTGTACAAAATTGACTTCATCCACTCTAAAGAGAATGCTAGACCTGGAGTTCAAAAAATTTGACTTCAAATCCTCCCTGGACGGCTACATGTATGTGACTCTAGACAAAGCTTCTGACCTCAGTTTCCTTCTCTATAAAACAGGAATTAGAATAGCACTGACCTCTCAGGTTGGGAAAAATCAAATTGAAAAAGCATTTTGTCAAGTTCAGAATGTTCTGTGAAAGCTGGCTATTGCTAGTCTGGCCTCCCCAGTTTCTGCTGAAAACAGGCCACCAGCCCTCTGCCATTCATGTCCCTTTGAATTTGCTCCCTTATAGAAGGTCTTCTGACAGACATGGGCTGGTCCTGAGGCTTCCCCAGAGGGGCTCAGGAGCCCTGGAAGCCTCTGAGGGCCTTGATCCTTGATCTTTGCCTCATGTGTTCTTTCCTGGCAGAGCTCTGCTCTCGCCTGTCAAGAGATACATGAGAACCCTAGAAAAATTAGACCAAGTTTGCATCTATTTTCCATCTTCAGGTCAGACTTTATTTACCTGGGCCTTTTCCTGAAGAGTTTCTGGAGTCAGAGCTGGCTTATGTTGAAAGTCCAAAGGATGATAAGCTGAACCTTAGGATTTGGTGGGTACTTGAGTTAATATCCCTATCCCTGAGTCCATGAAAATGATATGGGAAGCCCAAGGAAAATCAAGTTTCCATTTAAAATAAATCTTGATGTATTTACTACTGCCAGGTAAGAGTTAGCAAAGCAGCGGGACCTCTTACACTATGTGAAAGTCATCAGTCTGTAGATTTGGAGCTGGAGGGACCTTAAAGGTCATCTCATTTACAAATGAGGAAACTGAGGTCCAGCAGAAATCACTTGTCCAAAATCATGCAGATACTAAGTTGTAGCACCAGAATATGAACCTCTGATTCCAAATCCAGCTTCCTTCTCTTCCACACTACATTATTTCCCTCTCCTGTCCCTTTTGGGGATCCTGGGAGCCTTAGCCTTCTTTCCTCTTCAGAGATGTTCCTTTCTTCCATAACTCACTCCCTCCAGACTTTTTTTTAGGGCCATCTTATTTCTTCTGCTTTTTCTTGCTCCGGTTACTGTTCTTTCCTTATTTTACTCTCTGCCCCATCCATTAACTATCTATTGATGGGCAAGCATTGGACAAAGAAATAGAATTCATGGCAGTCCAATTTGGCCCTTGGGAGTTGTTAGGACTGAGTAAGGACAAAGTCCTTAAGAGTAAGTTGCTAGATGACATTTGCAGATTTCCCTGCTCTCAATTCCAGAGAAGCAGAGTGGGAGAGGGAGAATTAGTCAATCCAAGCACTTATTTCTATTTGCCAAGGCCATGCTAGGCATTGGATGGGCTACAGAGACAAAATTAAGACAGTCGCTGGCCCCAAGGAGCTTACATTTTAATGAAAGGGCACACAGCTCACACACGTGTGCAAAAAATATTCAGTCACCTTGAGAACAGCAAAGCAGTATTCCCTGTCTCCCTACCCCCATTCAAATGTAAGCTCCTTGAAGGCCAGGATCCTCTCACTTTTGCCTTTATATCTTCATCTGGTGAGAAGACACTTTTAAAAAAAAAATGTGTGTTGATTAGAGATGTCCAGAAAAGGGAATTTTGGTCCAGGCAGAATGAGAGATTGGAGTAGAGTCTATGAGCAGTTAATTTACAATCATTATCTGATATTAATGGTGGTGTTTGATTGAGTTATTTTTGTCCCTGAAGCAAGAACAAGAATTGGCAAGCAAGGGAAGAGAGTCGATCAATGAACCTTTGTGAAGGAGGTAGCTTAGAGCTGGAGATAAAGAAAGGCAGAACTATGACCACATTGGATATACCATTGGACAACTGGAGAGAGCAAAGGACTTGCTTAGATCTGATTCCTAGCTTTTCTGCTTAATTATATGGCCCTCCACAAGTCTTTTCACTCTCTAATGTTATTGTTCAGTCATTTTCGATTGTGTCCAACTCTTCATGACTCTTTTGAGATATTCTTGGCAAAGATACTGGAGTGATTGGCCATTTCCTTCTCAAGTTCATTTGACAGATAAGGAAACTGAGGCAAACAGGGATTTTAGTGATTTGCCCAGGATTACACAGCTAGTAATTATCTGAAGTGAGATTTGAATTCAGAAAGATAAGATCCAGTGTTCTGTCCATAGTACCATCTAGCCGCTCCTTTCACCTCTAGAGACTTCCATAGTCTTATCCACATAATCAACCAGTTAAGAGTACGGGACGCTACAGCTCCTGGCAGTTATTAAAATTATGATCCTCTTCACCTCCTTTTTCACTCCAATTATGGATTCTTGAAGACAAGCTTTGTCTTTCTGGAATGTCAGCCTGTTTTCAGCGGCACGTGCTGAAAGAAAGATGATGGTTTTTCCTCCCAGATCTGAATTTCCAGTCATGTGTAAGCTAAAAGAGGCTATTAGAAGCTTGGCCTAATTATGCGTGTGTAATACCTATTAATGCTAATGGGACCGACCACCCAGACTCCGAAAGAAAAGACTGTCATCTTGTACAGCTTGTCTTCTCATTTGTTTCAGCAAATTTTTTTTCAGTCAGTATCAATTAACTTCTCAGAGAATTCCCCGTTGACTTCGTTTTGCCTCAAAGATCAGTCCAGGTCAGATCTTCTCGAGTCTGATTAGGAAAAGCGGACTCGGAGCTCCCCAAGATAGCCGGCAGACAGCGAAACACGGAGCTGGCCCCTCCAATCGAGACGGGCTTGTGAAGCTGTCTGGTTTAAACACAGACTGCACCCAGCCCCTCCACAGACAGGAGAATCTAGGGCTTGCTTGTGCATCCCTCGGGCTCTCCTTGACACACCCAAATTGAGTCAGCAGAGAGTCTGCCAGCTGCCAGGATTGACCACTTCAGGGCCCTCCCTATCAATTCTCTGTCTTCTCAAGGGGTCAGGTTTGCCAAGTGAACAGATGGGACATCTTTGCTAAATTTCTGCCCTTTGTGACATTGGGAAGAGGAAATGAAAGGCAAAGAATGTTGGGTTTGATTGGAATATTTAGCCTGAGAGGGCAGGTCAGCTTCTCTAGGGATCACTTTCTTTATCCATAAATAATATAAGTTGGGCTAAATACCTGTAAGATGCCTTTCCACTGCAGATCCGCTTTTCTGTGGTCTGTCAAGTAGGGAGAATGATGCTTTAGAAAAATCAAATGTGGGAGGGAGGGCAGATGGACCATCTCCCACTCATTCACAGCCACTCTCCTCCATTCATCGCATCTGGATATATCAGTCTCTAAAGCCTTCCCCAAGTCTGGGTATGAGGTAGATACTGAAACCAAATCTTGGCCCAGCTGCTTCTATCTGTGTGAACTTGGGCAAGTCAGCTTCTTCAGTGTTTTCTACCACCTCAAATGAGAATTAGCAGCAGCTGACCCCAAGGATTGGCCCAGAACCCTCATCCCAATAGTTATTAGAGAATTTATGTTCCAATCTGATGACTTTTTTCATTATGTAGAATAATGATGTATTCCAAACCACTTTTTTTAAATTAAATTCAACTTTACCATAAACTTCTAAGAAAATAGGGACATGGACCCCATTCGGGAGAGCAGGAATTCTTCATCTCTTTTCTGTTCTGGACCTCCTTTGACAATCTGACAAAACCTATGAATCCCTTCTCCAAATAATGTTTTTAAGTATTACAAAGGAAAATACAGGTGACAAGATATTTTTAAAAACAAGTTCATGGAGCACAAGTTACAGACCTTTGCTCTAGAGGGATCTTAGAAAGCAGAGGAGAGCAAAGGCTTGCATAGGAACCTGAGAAGGAAACGTAAGAACAGAATTCTGGGCCTTGGGAAAAGGAAAGGGCTTTAAAGCTTGACTTCTTGTCACTGGTCCTAGATGGCTCTGAGGGGAAGGTAAGGCAGGTGACCTTGCACAGCCCTCCCTCACTTAAATTCAATCCACTTGTACGTCATGGAGTCACCTCCCTCATGTATCATGGTCCTCTTTGAGAACAAAGTATAAAAAACAGCAATCTTTCCAACCAATTTCTTTTATACTTAAGATTGAAGTAAAACAGAGAGATTAGGGACTTCTACTTGGACCCCCAGGTAGAAGTGGGAGAAATAGGATTTAAATTGCAATCTCATGAGAACTGGTACAGAGTTCTTCCTAGTCTACCAGATGCCTCCCACAATTATAATAATAATGATGCAGTATTGCTATTTACATAAGTGCCTAACTTATGTTGATGTAAGTGACCTCATTGAAGGCCACAACAATATTGTGAGGGATGAGGTATAAGTGTTGGTATCCCCATTTTATAGATAAGAAAACTGAGACCAAAAGGGGTTTATTGGATTGTCCATGGTCACACAGGCAAGATTTGAACCAACTAAATCTTCTCAACTCAAAGTTTGTCCAGTAAGCATCTATGTTTGTGTAGGCTCTTAAGATAAAATAAATCAAAGAAAAGTTCATAAATTCTGGTACTAATTTTCCTTCTGCTTAAAACTTGCAATGCCAAGGTGAATTTTTTTTATAGAAAAAGTTCCAACTTGATCACAATACTTAGTCCGTGGGAATAAACTGGAATTTCTCCCATGTGATGGAATTTTCTACCAGAGATCAGGACTCAGCAGATACCAGTAGTCAATATGAGCTAAGAGCTCTCTGGCTAAAGAAAAAGCCTTTACTTAAACAGTGAACATTCAAAATAGAAAGCTAAAAAGAAATATGTTTTGTGGGCTTATTAACAGTTTTTCCCTTTATTGACAGCTAAAGTTATCCAGATTTAGGCCTTTAGCTATTTCTTAAGAAGATATGAAAAAAATATAATAAAAGAAATTATTTTTTAAAAATTTAAAGGTAACTGAGAAGTTATCTAAGTTAAATTCCTTTTATAGAAGAGGAAATGGAGGTCCAGAGCAGAGGAAGTGAGGTGCTTGGGGCCACTTTACAATTAAGGAAACTGAGGAGGATAAGAAATGAGTTGTCTCAAGTCACACACATAGTAAGTGACAAAATTGGGATTGCATTCAGAGCTCATGAATGTAGAGCCTTAATGCTCCAAGCACTGTTTGTCTAAGCCTACGGACAATCAATTTATAAACATGTTAGAAAGTACCTGGGAGAGAGAGCCATGATGGAGTGGAGAGCTAGCCTCAGAGTGAGGAAGGTTGGGTTCAAGTCCTGTCTCTGATACCCACTGGCTGATACTTCTCAGAATCCCACTCACCAACCATCAGGAGAAGTTTTATTTTTGTCTCTGTATCCCTAGTACCTTGCACATAATCAGGTGGTTGTAGTGTGATGGTGCTAATGGTAGTGATGTGTCTGGCTCTTTGTGACCCCATTTGGGGTTTTCTTAGCAAAGATACTGGAGTCATTTTTTTCCTCTTAAGATGTTCCCATTTTACAGTTGAGGAACTGATGGAAATAGAAGTTAAGTGACTTGCCCAGAGTCACACAGGTAGAAAATATCTTAGGTCAGATTTGAACTAAGATATTCCTGTCTTCAGGCCTGGTGCTCCTTCTGCTGCACCATCTAGCTGCCTCTCAAAAGGTACCTGCTATAATCTAAATGGCATAGGGAAATCCTGGATGAAATGTTTCTTCCCTTCAGCAAGTTTACCTTCTGCAAGGTATAAATATAATTATATTCATTATATATACATGAATTATGTATGAATAGATTAGTTATTAATATATTAACATATATTAATATAATGAAGTATAGACCCCCCCCCAAAATGCAATCATTAAAAGCAATAGAATTAGAGTGAGGAGAAATAAGGCACTGGAAGTCTTAGGAATAAAGATTAAATGCTTGGGATTCTTCTTTTTTTTTTTTTAAATCAGGCAGACAGATCCATAATCACAGCGACTCTTAAGCCAAAGAAATGTCTTTCAAGGAATTGTATCCATGTAGCTATCATAAAAACTAGGCACATGTCCAGGATTTCAGGAGAGAGCTCTGATTATCAAAAGAGAAAGATGCAGTATGACTTTGCCACTCGGTGAATGGCATTTCCATTGGGTCTTTCCTAAGATGGTTTCATTTGGGGAACACTACTGTTTTAATGGCATGATCTCTTCATCCGAGTGACAGGAAGCTGGGCTTAATGGCGCAGGTTAACCCAGGGAAGCCACAATTTAGAATGAATTCCTTCAATGAAGCTCAACTCAGTGAGTCTTGAAAAAGCCTGAGTGTTTAAAGCTTGATCCTTGGCCATGGCTGTGGGACTGCTGGTCCTAGCTCCCGTTCAGATGTTATCAGTCTCCTTCTCCTTGCAATCTTTCTAGGGAATCAAGGATTTGGGAGAAAAGACCACATTGTATGATGAGTTATCGTAAAGGTGTGATCGTGTTACCCCTAGTGGGATGTAACCGTTTCCGCCTCAGATTTTGTGGGGCAGCTGGATGGCACGTAGGATAGGACACTGGTCTTAGACTCAGGAAGACCTAAACTCAAAGTCAGCCTCAGATACTGAAGCTACCGATATTACTGGCTGAATGATCCTGAGTAAATTACTTAATTGTTTGCTTCAGTTTCCTGTCAAATGAGCTAGAAAAGGAAATAGCAAACCACTCCCCTCTCTTTGCCCAAAAAAAAATTCTCGATGGGGTCACAAAGAGTTGTACGTGACTGAAATAACTAAATAACAATTTGATTTTTATCATTGTTTAAGCAGCACCTAAAAAGTTTCTAGCATTTAATAAGTGCTTATTGACTGGTTTATTTTCCAACTCTATGTATCTTAAAACAAATGATTTAGAGGAGGCATGGAGTGGGAGAAGGCAGGGGCAGAGAAGTACAAGGTAATCTTCCCTTCTAAGGTTAACTTGTATCTACTCTGTCTTGTATAATCTCAGTAGAAACTATGTTTCTCCCATTCGAATATAAGCTTCCTGAGGGTAATGGCCATTGTATATTTTTTTTCCTCCTCTAGTGTTTAGTACAGTGTCTATCACATAGTAAGCACTTAATAAATATTTATTGGTTCATTTGATTCCCTAAAATGCTTTAATAATTAGGGTGAAAGCAGTCTCCATCTTCCAATGGCATGGGTCTCTAGCTCCTGAGAGAGTTTGAAGGTTTTAATTTATAGCTTCTATGGTGTTCTTTCTATTTTTTCTTCCCATGCATAATTGCAGAACTCAACTATATTAAACTATTTTCATAAATCTCTTATTTTACTTTTGTCCAATGAATAAAAGCCTTGTAATCAGTCTGTATAGTCAAACAAAACAAATCCTCCCACTGGCCACATCTAAAAGTGTATGGATTATTCTGTGTCCTGTCTCTCAGTGACTAAGAGACATAATTCATCCTGAGTCCTCTGGAATTCTGATTGACCGTTGCATCGATCGCAGTCGTTATGTCTTTCAAAGTGGCTTGTTTTGTCATGTCCTTAGACTTATATGCATTTTTCTCTTGGTTCTACTCACTCTCCTCTGCATCAGTTCCTATGAGTTTTCCCAGATGTCCCTGAAATCATCCCTTTCAACATGTTATGGGACGATCTATTACAGTATTCATACGCTATAATTTGTTCAGCCATTCCTCAATTGATGGGCACGCCCTTACTTTTCAGTCCTTTCCACCACAGAAAGAGCTACTATAAATATTATTGTGCAGATGGCTCCTTTTTTCTTTCTTTGATCTCTTTAGGGCATGTGCCTAATAATGATATTACCGCATCAAATGGTATGCACAGTTTAGTAACTTTTGAGGCATGCGTCCAAACCGCCCACTTCCAAATGGCCGAACCGACCCACAGTTCCACTCACAATGGATTAATGCGCCTGTTTTCCCACAGCCCCCCAGCACTTGTCATTTTCCTTTCTTGTCATCTTTGCCCATCGGAGGGCTATAAGGTGAAAACCCAGGCCATGTTATCGATGTAAAAAATGTGACTTAGCAGGCCCAATTATGTTAACACGAGGGAGTCATTGGATTATCTTGATGGGAGAAGGGGGGAAAGATGGCAGGAAATCAAAGGATCTGTTCTTCAGAAAAGGAGTGTCACATGGTGATACCAGTCACTGATCTCGATCCAGATAGTAGCGGTTACGAGAAATCCCGAACAATAAGGCATTGTCTGATAGGAAAACACTTCAGAGAGAAATCTATCTTTACCGGGATGAAGCCAAATTTGGAAGGTTAAGCCAACTGTCACAAGAGCCTCAGTATATCATCCTTCACCCGCTTGTAACCATACCCTCTCTGTTCTGTTCCCCTCACCACAGCTGCCTGGCCCATCTGCTGCCCTGGCAGCTGGCAGGGTCTCAGCTGAGAGGAGGTGGATCCGGGCCAGCACCCTCCGCTGCCACCAATGCCACATTAGTGGAGCCCCAGCATCACCAGCTGGTCCAGAATGCCTCATTCATTGCTCTCACTCTGTTTCTCCGCCTTTCTGTCATGGAGATAGGAAAGGACACAAGAATCCATGATTCTACTTCCCCCCGGAATGTTTGGTGAGGGAATGGGATCCCCCAGATTGAGGCTTTGCAAGCCAAGACTCCATGAGCCCTTCCTCAGGATGTTGTAAAGAGGTTTTTTCCATTACTTTCTGTATGAGCTTGAGCAGGTTGCATCCTCCTTGGTCCTCATGTAAAATGAGCAGGGTTGGACTCTAAAACCTCTTTGGTCTCATAATCAATCGCATGTGACCTCGGCCAGGTTACTTAACATACTTATAGCCTATTTTTAAATTAGCTAAATAATTTGTTTGTTTTTGCTGAGGAAATTGAGGTTAAGTGACTTGCCCACAGTCACACAGCTAGGAAGTGTTAGTGTCTGATTTGAACTCAGGTCTTCCTGACTTCAGGGATGGTGCTCTATCCACTGTTCCCCCATTCCAGCTCATTTGTAGAATGAGAAATATATGCCATTGTTAGGGTTACTATTAGACCCTCATGGGCCCCTTGGCCTGTGATAATTGCTTAGGTAGAATCTGAACTATATCTCATTAAAGGTTCACCCTTAAGTGAGCATCATTTGGATCCTTGGACCATATTTTATTCACCTTTCCCAACCAGCCAACTGTTTCTTAAGCACCTACTATGTGACAGACAATATCCTAAACATTAATAATTCAAAATTAAAGAATTCCTGTCCTCGAGGAATGTATTTGTATTTTTCAGGGCAAGCATTCTTAACAGGGGGTCTGTGTAGTTTTGTTTACTTTTTAAGACTTTAATAATTGTATTTTAACATAATTAATTTTCTTTGTAATCCCATGCTTTTTATTGTATATATTTAAAACCATTATAAGGAAAAATGTTCCATAGGCATCACCAGACTTGTCAAAGGGAGTCCTTGACATTAAAAAAAAAAAAAAAAAAAAAAAAAGATTCAATAATGCTGCTCTTGTAGGAGCCCCGACCTGAGCTATGGATTTGGTAGGAGCTTGGTGTCAACTTTCCAATAGATAGAAATGGACGTGACCCCCAAGGAGGGGGATGGAGGACCATGACCCACCAGGTGGCCTGCGAGTTCTGCAAGGCAAAAACAAAATGGGGGTAACAGGACAGGGAAGGGGCTTCGGGTTATTGGCAGAGAAAAGAAAGCCTAAGGAGGAAGCTTTGGAGAGAAAGGAAGAAGGATGCTAAGACTCACTGACTGTAGGTGGGGAGTTGGGTGAATGCCAGAAGAGGATTTGGCAAAATTTGATCAGACACCGTAAGAAAGTTTTAATGGAAAACAGTAAGGAGTCCATCGCTCCATGGGCAGTTGGGAGGAATTCAGAGGCTGACCACTGACTACAGGATGTGTCTGTAGGCGACATCCTTTTAGCCTTGATCAGAGAAGCTTAAGTCTACCTCTCAGCAGCTGGATCCCTAACGGGCTTTGGGGGGCTTGGGAATGGAGGTAGGGCGTGGGCGGAATAGAGATGGGTTGGAAGTTAGTGCCAGGGCCTAGCACCTACAAGTTCTGCAAACGCTTACCCTGATTTGTCATGCTCCCCTAATGGGCTCCAGATATTTTCAGTTGCAAAACAGCTGTGAATAACTTTGCACCTCTTCTACCTCAGAACAAGCTGTGGGGAGGGTTTTGTTTTCCCTTTCAACACCTCGAATCACCAACAGAGTGATGCACTATATAATAATTTTTTTAATTTTGGGGTGAAATGGAGGGGAAGAGGCTTTTGGTTCTGAAGCCTTTCTGAAGTGACTTAGAGTTGGGAAGTTGTGTTCCAATTCTGACTGAAATCTTAGTAGAGTGTGACCTTGGACAGGTCAGTGTCCCAAACATTTCTCTTAAGATTGAGAATTGCAATTTTCTTCATTCTTGAAGAGAACCATGACACTGAGAGATAATAATATAAAATAATTTAGATTTAGATCTAGAAAATTTTAGAAAGGCAGATTTCAGGAAAAATAGATTTGAAGTTAAAAAGGACCTTGAACGTCTAATCCAACCCATTGATTTTATAGAAAGGAAGTGGCTTAGTTGAGATCACACAGGTAAAAAGAGACAGAATTTTAATCCGTTTGTCTGATTACAGTGTCCATGCTTTTCATTGTGTAACACTCTCTCCCGGTTCTCCAAAGTCGTCCTCAAGAGTCAGATAAGATTACCTCCTTCCCCAGATGTACATCTCTGCCCCTCTGCCCTCAGGAAGGGCATCCTATCAAGTAACCTTGGACTGGCTTCCAGTGAGGAAATTTGTTTTGTCTCCGTGTCCAGCTTGTGCAAAGAGAACACAGAATGTACTTTTGTGGGCACTCCATGTGTGAACCTGTAGAAGGGAACCCCCAATTCCTAGCCCAAGTCAGAGAACCCTGAAGAAAACCAGTGAGTTCTTAGAAAGCATCAGCTCTGATGGCAGCGAGGATCCCTCTCATTCATCGACTTTCATTCATTGCAATTATGTAACTGCTCCCTTCTCAGACTCTGAATCTCCAAGGTCATTCCGTAGCAGGGAAAATAGCCCTGTAAATATATTAATGTGGTGTCTGCTGGTGCTTCCTCTTCCCATGTGGGCTGCCTTTATCTTCTCTTCCTTCAGAGACGTGGCTCGGTGATGACCTTTGGCTCCCTGGGGTCCGGGGGAAAAGGCCCAGGGTGAGGACCTCCCCAACCCCCAGTAGGAGGAGGCCAGGGCTGCCCCCTGGCAAAATACAGACACAGCCCCATACTTTATACCTATGCACATTCTATATTCCATGTACTGTCCATCTGGTGTTGGGCCTTCATTTTGAAGGCCATCAATGGTGCATGAATTGGCAGAATCGCACAAGATCATCACAGTATACACACACACACACACACACACACACACACACACACACACACACACACACACACATAGGTATATGGCATATTGGTGTACAGGTATAGAGAATATACAGATGTATAAAGAATCTATATAGGTAGGCAGGTATGTGGTATATTGGCATATACATTATATAGGCATAAATAATAGATATATAGTACATAACATATTGGTATTTATGGTTTATTGCTGTATAGAATCCATGTGTGTATGTCCAGTATATGGTCTGTACTCTATCTAAGTACCTACATATTACCTATAGATGTGTCTGCAGCTTATATTATATAGATGTACCTCATATATACATATAAATGTGTGCACGCACAGACATATATATTGTATGTAGTATTGTATAGGTATATAGGAGTTTTTATTATATAGGTGTACCACACACACATATATCTATTAATATTTATTTATGGCTGTGTGTCTGTACGTATATAAAAAATGAGCACAAGGTAACTGTGTGAGGGAAGGCCCAGCTGCTGAGGAGATTGACTTAAGGTCTCCTGTAGACCAGTAGTGTCCAAACTTAAATATGAACGGATCCCCGTAGCTCACACATTAGCTTAGAAAATGACAAGTTAACATCATCGACGTCGAATTCTGTTTTTTAAATTTCTTGCATTAGCCATTCCCTGCTTGCCTTGGGATCAGGCTCTGCAGCAGGGCGCCTGCCTGGTGGAGGCCGCCTGGAGGTGACCCCTCGGCTGGGGAAGGAGCCCCGGAGATGAAACTAGAAAAAAAAAATAGGACGTCTGAGAGATGCAGATGAAGGATTACATTCAGAGCCGGGGCCAAGGGACAGAGAGGGAAAATGGACGACCACATGTGACCGACTATAAAAAAGCCATTTTGGTTGAAACTCCCGTGAATGAAAGGGAGCCTTGTGAGAGGAGGCCAAATGGTGTGTTGATGCTGGCCCACCCTTTGGCCCATCTGGCCCCATCCCACCCTCGTCCTTGCCCCTGACTGTGGCTCGTTTCTCTAGCTGCCTCTCAGCACTGGGCACTGCTCCCGTCTCATTTAGACTCACCTGCCCTGGGGCTCTCCCCCCCTTTCCGTGCTCCCCTCCCAAATTCCCCTCCGCTCAGAGCTCTAACCACCTGATCCGTGCTGATGTGGAAGATCCAGGCTGAGCATGGGCTAGCCGCCTCAGCCAGCATATTGGTGAATACAAACCAGGGGCCGGAGGCCCTTCAAACCGGAGGGTTCCCAGCTTGGATCCTGTGGCAGAGCGGCTGTGGAGTGCTCTGGGGGTCAGGGAGGCCTTCCCACGTTCCTCGATTAATACTGTACAAGCCACTATCTACTCCACCCACTCAGGAGGTCGCCCTGCCAGGAAAAGAAACCTCAAAAGAGCATTGTGCAAGCAGAGCCTGAACTGCCCAGGAATCAGAGAGCAGGAATGGGAAGGGGGGGAGAGGGAGTGTCCTGGGGAACACCTACCTCTTCTAGGGGAAGAGTCTGCTTTTCCCCTTCCAGGGGGAAGAAAGCTAGATAGCTGTTAGTCTCTTAGACTGTGTTTTATGGA
The DNA here is from genome assembly GCF_048593235.1 of Sminthopsis crassicaudata. Classification (NCBI taxonomy): domain Eukaryota; kingdom Metazoa; phylum Chordata; class Mammalia; order Dasyuromorphia; family Dasyuridae; genus Sminthopsis; species Sminthopsis crassicaudata. The sequence continues at coordinate 731,334,762 of NC_133617.1, forward strand.
TAAACAGGGAAGGGATTGCTCTCAGCATCAGAGGCAGCTTTTTACCTTGGGAAGAAACTGGCCTGAAGGCTGAAAGCCTGGCTCCCACTTCCAGGTGGGACATTCGCTCGCTTTGCCACCATAGCTGTCAGTTTATCACTGAGGACTTTACTTTCCATCCTCCTCCTCATCATCGTTATCAATACTTCCACTTCCGAACTCAAAAAGCTGCCGTGACAAAGGCGTTTTGTTCATTACAGAGCGCCATCATCCTCAGGGATGGTTTGTAATTCACAGCAGACTCAAATGGGGATGGGAACCCAAAAGGCGGGAGATGCCGTTGCATCGAATGAAAAAACCAGTGAATGCAAATGATGGCGAGGACCCTGAATGTTCATCCCCAGTGTAGAGCGGTCAACAGAACTGGGGATAATTAGCCTGGAGCAGTGGGGGCCATCCTCAAATATTTGAAGCTCTGGGATGGGGGACAGGGCTTGTTCAGCCTGGGCTTGGCCTGGGGAGCGGCGGAGAAAAGCTGCCAGGAAAAGCTCCCTCACTGTGGGAGTGTGCCGGGGGCAGGATCTATGCTGTCTCCTGCAGCAAAGATGCCTCCTTATTGGTGGTCTGCAGGCAATGAGAACCTGTCAGATGTGTTTGTGTAAGTGGTATCCTCACCCTCCACACCGTCTCCCTGCCACTATGTTCTCTGCCGTCCAGGAACGATGGCCTTGTCATTGGTCCCGGCACAAGACGCCCCGTCCCCCAGTCTGGGCATTTTCAGTGGCCGCCCCACGCGCTCCCTCCTTTCCTCCACCTCCTGGCTTTCTTCAGTCAGCAAACATTTATTAAGTGCCTACTATGTGCTAAGGCTGGGAACAGAAAGAGAAGAGCTGGCCAGTCCAAGCCAAAGCCCCACTTGAAGCCTTCCCCATCCCTCTTACCTCCAGTGACCTCCTCCTCTTAATCTGTTCCTCTTTCTCCCATCTGTCCTGATTTGCCTGTAATCATTTGCACGTTTTCTCCCCCATGGGACCATAAACATCGTGCCAGCCTAGACCCTCCTCTGCCTGGTGTCTCCAGCACTTACCACCAGATCTGGCATGTGGCAGGGGTTTGTTGACTGACTCTGTGCCCTTCCCTCATCCTGATAACTGGCAGAACCTGGGACCTGGAGGCTGAACAAAGAGTGTGAGCGGGCTGAGGCTTTCTTTGTCCGCTCTTAGCCCCCATCCTTGGTGCTGTGCTCCCCGTTACCCGGACGAACATATAGCGTGTTAGCTATGTTTCACAGCCGAGTTCTGGACCATTCCAACTCCTCCAGGCCACAGGAACATTCCCTGAGTGATCCTCACTGAATAGCGACCCTGTAGTTCCCAAAACCGGGCAGGGGCAGTTCCAGAAAAGGGCCCGTCTGAACTTTAAACCATATTTGGGGATTGGGGGAACTGCCCTTGTGCACAGCGACAGAGGCAGCCGCAGGCTCCCGTGGGCCAGGGCAGAATGCTCTGCTCACCTTCTTGGGTTTGGTGCCCGATCTTCACCCAGGGGAGGCCAGACACAAAGAGACTGCTCCAAGTCTGGTCTCTCTGGGGCCACAGGAGCAGATGGCAGGTGTGTGGCCAGGCTTACGGCTGGCTGCTCTTTGGGCACATGCTTGCCAAGTCAGGGAGGGCAGATTAAAGAAGGAAGAGGCTCCCCCAGAGCCGGAGCTCTCGGCAGCTTGGGACTTCTGTGCGTCTGTGTACAAATATAGATGTCTGCGCAAAAATATATACATGTATATATATACCTATATATGTATATATACAAGTATATGTATATATAATATATATATACATAAATATGTGCATGTATTTATGTGTGTATATATACATGCATATAGTGTATGGGTCTATGTATGTGTGTACATGTGTGTATGCATGATGTATGTGCACACGTAGGCATATCTGTGTGTTGGGCATATATAGGTGCATGTGTAGTATGTGTATATTGTGTGTATATTGTGTGTAATTTGTATTGTGTGTATATGTGCACATTTGTGTGTATATGTGAACATGCATGTTGTGTATGTAGATTTATGTTGCATTGTGTACACATGTGTGTTGTGTGAATGTGCATGTGTTATATTGTGTATATATGCATGAAGTGTATGTGTGTATAGATGTGTATGTATGTATTGTGTAAGTGTATGTTGTGAGCATGTATATATACACATACGTGTATATATTTCCCAATTACATGTAAACATTTTTAACGTTCATTTTTTAATATTTTGAGTCCCAAATGCTCTCCTCCCTTCCGTTTCACCCTCAGATTCCTCTTTTGCCTCGCAGTTGCTAAGACATCAACTCTGCTGTCACTTGAGCATCTGATGCCTCAATGCCATATCAATACTTGTTTCTCCTGTGTATTGAGCAGATGGAATCAGCTGGTTCTTGGTTATAGTTGATCATTCATTCAGTAAACACTTATTAAGTACCTAATGTTTGCCTGCTCAGCACTGGACTAAGATTCGGGGGGCAGATCTATCTGCACGTATCCCCAGTGTGTAAGCTGATCTCTGTGTTGAAAAAAAAAAACGGTCTTTTAATTTGAAAAGTATTCCTTAGAAGAGGCTCCATAGTGGGATAAAGAGGGAGCTGTCCTTGCAGCCCCATGGACTTGGATTCAAGCTCCGCCTCCAACCCATATTGTCTGCATGATGCTTGACACATCCCTTAGTATCTCAGTGCCTTAGGTCAGAGGTGTCTGGCTTGCGCCGGCAAAATTTCCAGACAAACATAATTTGGAAATGTTTTAACAAAATAAAAATGCAGGGGGGAAACTGGCTCGTGTAGTGAATAGATCACCAGTCCTAAAGTCAGGAGGACCTGAGTTCAAATCTGGTCTCAGACACTTAACTCTTCCTGACTGTTTGACCCGATTACCTCAGCAAAAATAAATAAATAAAGGTGCAGTACAATATAATGTTCATTTGTTTTCTAACAAGGATCTGCTTCCATTTGAGTTTGGCAGCACTGCCTTAGGCTACGCTCTACAGTTATAAGTTGCTAAGAGGGTGCCATCCTTCAGGGACCGAGGGACTTTCCTCACCAGGAAGTCCTTATGCCAGTGAAATCACCCGTCCAGTGTTTGAAGGGATGTCATGTAGAAGAAGTATTTGAGGAACAGGAAGCAATGAGTGGAAGGTGAAAAGCGGCAGATTTTAAGCTCAACGGCAGAAAAAGCTTCTTAACAATCAGAGCTGGCCACAGAGAAAAAGATGGTTTTGGAAGATGTGGTTCCCCGTCCTTTCCTGGAAGTCTTCAAACAGAGCCTAGATAGCCACTTACCAGGCTGATTCCTTTTGGGGAGGGGCTGAAGGAAATGGCTGTGACTCTCAGACTCTGTGACTCTCAGCAACTAGCAGGGTTTATGCTCCTTCTCAAGTTTCTGCATCCCCCCCACCAGTAACCGTCCAGAAAAGTCACCTTGTCCACACATGCAAGCATGGTCTTTGAAATAGCCCAAGTCCTGTTGCTAAGAAACATGCAGTGGTATGTAACCTCTGTCCTTCAGCTTGCTTTCTCTCTCTCCAGCTGTTACCAGTTGGACTGACGTGCCTTCCTAATAGGGGGAGATCAATTGACTCGTTTAGGAAAGGGACCCCGAGACAGACACCTGGCTAAAAACATCTGTACTTTGTAATTAGCTTCTGATCCTCTGGGACTGGTGCTGGTCAGGTTGCACACAAAGGACATGTCACATGCTTTTAAGGACTCTCTTCTCTGACTCACCCGAAGTGATTTCCTCTCTGCCACATCAAAACAGTTTAATCAAGGAGTATGTAGGATGAGGGTAACAAAAAGTAAAGTGTATTAGCAGCATGAATTATAAGAAGGCGCGGATAAAAATGGAAGGAAGGACAATACAAATGCACATTACATTTTTGTAAAGATAAGTTTTGTCCTACATGAGATTGTAATCTCCTTGAGGACTGGGAAAGCTTTTTCTTTGTATCTCCAGTGCTTTTCAGAATGTTTGGCACATAGAAAGTGACTAATCAAATGTAATAAATAAGGACTAATTAAAAAAAAAAAAAACTCTGTTAGGAGAAAGGGTTAGGAGTGTTTGTTGTTCAGGAGGGATAGAATTATTGATGATGAGAAAACTAAACTATTCCACTGTTATCTTGCTTCTGTTTTTTCTCCTGAGGATAATGTTTTAGAAAGTGGAAAAGTAAAAAAATTGGTTAATAAGGCCTTAACGTTGAAAATAAGTGAGGAGAAAGTAAGAAAGAACCCAGAGTTAAGAGGCCAGAGCTAACTATGTCCTGGCATATTGAAGAACAAAAAAAAAAAAAAAAAAAAAATCTGTTAGGTCATCAAACTTAACGATGACCTAACACTGTCAGAGAAAAAAAGAGAGACCTCAGGACTCGAGAAGATAAATGCTCTAGAAGAGGTTGGAGACTTCAAATCAGGGCCAGAGAGTTTGACCAAAATGCATTATTGCAGGGATGACTTCTGAGCTTTTGTTTAGAAAGGAAACAGTAATAACCAAAAGCCAATGTGACTTCATCAGGGTAACCAGCTTAAACATATCAGAGGAATTTTGTAGACATGTAAGCATTCAACAAAAATTCTAAGCTTCTCATATGGGAAAAATAGGGTCTATATAAATGGATAGTATCGTCAAACTCAACAAGTCATCATCAATGGGTCAATGTCGTCTTGAAAGGGACCCTGATTATAGCTTTAACCCAATTTCTGCCCCTGGCCCTTTCATGTTTCCTATTTTGACCGGAGATTTGAACAAAGCCAAAGAAGGCATCCATGTTTGTCAAATTTTCAAAGGACAGAAAGCTAAACTGGTTATCTAATTCACTGAGTGGTAGACGATGCAGAAAGATTTCAACAGTGCCACGAGTTAGATATAATTAAGATGAATGTTAACAGATTTAACTGTAAAGCTGTACTCTGGGATTCCAAAAATCAATTTTACAAGTATAAGATGGGGCAGACATGGTCAGGTAACAATTAGTATGAAAAAGAGCTGAGAGTCCCAGGGGAAGGCAATCCAATCTCGATACGAGTCAGTAGTTTGTTGTGGGAAGAAAAAGTAAGAAATAAAGAAAAACTAACTTTAATCTAGATTCCATCAAGGGAGACATCGTTTCCAGAGCATGGGAGATTTTCTAGTCCTTGTCAGATCACATCTAGAGTCGTTGGTTTGGCTCTGGATGCCATGTTTCTAGGAAAGGATCACCTTGATGGGGATAGATTTTGGAACTGTGCCATCTGAAAATTGGCTGAAGGAATTGGGGGTATATATCCTGGAGAAGAAAAGACCCAACAACTTTATTGCTGTTTTCATCTGTCTAAATGATTGACACTGTAAAAGAAGTTTTCTTGGGCCAAAAGGGCAAAACCAGAAGTTGTCGATTCAGGTTCCATGTAGGAGCACATTTCCTAAGGACTTTAGTCTAGTATTGTGATTGGATGCCTCAGGATGCTTTCAAGTGATATTGTGGATTGGGATCTTACTTTGTTACCATTTAGATCCACGGGTTTCCCTTCCAACTCTGAGATTTAGTGATTCTGTATAAATATGTGGAGAGTCAGGGGGATTAGCCGTGAATATTGACCAAAATCCAAATCTGCATTTATGATTCATCAAAAATAAGTACCACTTATTAGGCATTAGAATGTGGGAAAGAAGGAAAAATAAGAAATGTAAGGGATAAGTTAGGGACTGGACATGTGATTTCCTTAGTATAAGGAGCTCCCAGGTGAGAAAAGTCCTTTCATTTTTGTAGGATAGCCCTCTTGATTGCAACTTATTGTCTTAGAGAGTAGCTTAAGGCATTGAGATATTAGTGGATTTTTTTCAGGGTCTCTCCCTGAAACAGGATTTCTTGATATTGAGAACAATGCACTATCACGCTACCTCTAAGAAATGTAATTGCATATAAAATGGCTGCCTCCAAATTAAGGTTGTCCTTACTTTCTCCAGAAATTAAGTGCAACCTCATTGTTTCCAGTGAAAATGAGATAGTCAGTTATGTCCAATTTGTTTTCCTCTGTATTTTTCCCTGATTTTTGTGGGCTTGAAGGGGCTTGAAGTCCAGTTCCCAGAGGAGAAATATCGTCAGGTCCAAAGTAGCAAATGCTATTTCCAAACCCTTTGCCTTGACAAATTTAACCACAGGCCAAAACAAAGATTTGAAATTCATTTTTTTCCTAATAGAGAAGAACCTCTCCATTACATAAAAAATGGACTGATGAGACAGAGAGTGGACATTGCTGTTATTGGTGATCACACTAAGCTTTGTGATAAAGATAAACAGGAGGCTGGAATTCTGGGGCTGTTGAGTCAGTTCCTTGCACAAGCTCTCCGTTATTTGGAGAGAAACAAGTAGGGGAGTCCTGTGGATAAGCAATTTTCTATTCTAAGAAAGAATGAAAAAAAAAAAAAAAAAAAGGCCACCAGTTTTACAATTCCTTGCGGTTGTCTAGGGTTTTCTTGCCAAACTCTTTGAGTATACTGAGCAAAAACATTGTTAATTTTTAGCTAGGGAATAGAATCTTCCTTTCAACTCAGGTTTTAGTCTACTTGTCTTTGGAAGAACCAATGCTAATATTCATTGAAGAGAAGTTGACTTTGGTGACATTTTAAAGTCCATTTCAGTATTGGGCTGCTTTATCCATGTAAGAACGTCTTGGCTTAGAAATACATTATGCCACAGATACAGATCAACAAGGCTTGTGAAGTTGATCTCTATTCTTGATAGGATCCAAGAGTACATTATTAAAACAAAACAAAACAAAACAAAAAAATCCTCAATTCAAGAGTTGGTTAGGATGCTAAATGTTAAGACTTGTCCATGGCCACATCACTTGTATGGCTCCAAGGCAAAGTTTGAACCCCGTTCTTCCTTATTCCAAAGGCAGCCTTTTAGCTACTCTCCCACACTGAATTACTTAGTTTATTATACAGTGGTTCACGATTTAATTGATCCATATCATTTTTTAAATTCTTAGTTATATGGGGTGGCTCTTGCCAAGAGTAGATATAGCAAAAAATGAGGAAATCCATGGGAAAATGTGAGAAAGGACTAAAGTTCCAAGTTCAACTCTGGATGCTTATTAGCTTTATGACTTTAGGTCAAGTCATTTCACCACCCTGAGTCAGTTTCTTCCTCTGTCAATGGAGAGGATTGGATTAAATGAATTCCAGAATGCCTTCTCGCTCTAGGATCCCAAAAGATCATTAAAAAGTTGTTTGTTTGTTTTTTAAGTCTCTAATCCGGAAGGCGGAGCTGTATGGGCCAACCAAAATGCAGTCACGAGTAATTATCTGGTAAATTGGATTAGTAAATATGTTTGATCCCTTGCATCAAGTTTGAGAATAAGAGCTATCTGAATAACAACATAAGCTCAGTTTCACTCGGCCTATCACTGCCAAAGGAATGGTTCTGATGTAGCCCATCATCCTGCCATCTTCGAGTCATTCGAGTTGCTCATTTTCAGTATTTTTGTCTCTGATTAGTAAGAGGCTCCAACAGTTTTGTGAAGCTGCGTATTTGGGGGCTAATTATGAACCCTCATTTTTTTTCAAATTGGAGCATCCCCAGATGGTAAGATCCATAATGAATAGGAAGACATAACAAGATTGACAGGTGTGAGGCAGGTTATTTTTGTTTCTTTAAGTTGGGAAACTCAATTTGTTTGAATTTATAATTGGTATATTTTTTCTATATCCAGACTTGCTAAGAATCAAGAGGGTTTCTTTCTTCTCCCAATTTTTTGGTTGGAGGAAACTTGGGGATAATACGATCCTAGCCATAACCTTAGGGTTTTCTATGAACCTAAGCATTCTCGGAGTCTGGGGGGCCAAATTCTCCCCTCAATCTTTCTTGCCCAACTTGGGGAATGAATTGTGCAAGAGAAGAATCTGAATCTTTCTGGTTGCTCATGAATAAGAATGGCATGAGGTATTCAAACTCACAACCATATCCCACCTCCTTCCCCTGCTCCCCACATACATGTTGTTTACTGTTGAGAGTAATTGATGATAAACTCAGAGAGTAATGCAGGAGAGCAGTGCTGCTCTCCCTGCAGATGATTTCCTTTTTTGGGGATGATTAAGATTGAGCTGAAGTCTCTCTTGCTATGTACTGGCCAACAGGCAAGGGAGAGCATCTCCCACCAACACAGTAGGTCTTTCCCCAGCACCAGACTGACCCCTCTGTTGAAATACAGATCTGCTCCCCTGTTCATGCTTCACTTTGGGGGTCATAGAGGTTTGGTCAGGAAGACAGCATGTTTAGGAATTTATGATATTTGGAGGGGTTATTCATGCAGGTCTTAATTCTATTAGAGGGCTCAGGTAAAAAGCCTTCTGAAGAGAAATGAATACCATCTGTATTATGGGGGCCTGCCTGGATCACTTTTCTCAGTAAATGTGATTTGGGAGATTTTTAATTTTTTTTCTCCTTTAAAAGTTCACCGTCTCCTGCCGCTCATTCATCATCATACATTATAACCTTCTATCCGAGCCTCCACATCGGAGCAGGCTCTGGAAATGATTAGACTGTTGCAAATCAACTTTGGGGATTTGTTTCTTCCAACTTCACCTTCTCTCTGGATGCTTATCTATGATATACAACACCCTACTTGTCATGTATAAAAATCCTAGGATTTTACAGAAGGACTGGGATGAGTGCAGGGAATGGTGTCACCTGGGTGTTGTGATTAGTGAAGAATGTGGTTTGGTGCCACGGAAAGAGCGCTGAACTGGGAGTCACGGAATGTCAAATTTAGTCCTGGAAAGGGACCATGAAGGTCCCCAGATTCAGCTTCTCCGTTACAGTAGAAGAAACCGGGATTCAAGCTACTCTCTGAATGAGAGTTTGAACTCAGGTTTTCTACTGCCGGTTTTATGCCGTATCTACTGATAATTACCAACATGAATTTGATTTGGGGGATTTCATTTCCTTATTTCCTTTTTTTTTTTTTCTTTTTGGTCAAATAAGGCTTCCAGCCTTAATCTGGCTGCGATTGCAGCTCTTGACAATCTTATGTTGCTTGTGCAGCTGGGTGCAAAAATGGGGCTCCTTGAAAGGGAGCGGAAAGTTGTGCTTTATTGGAAAAGGCAGAAAGGACTCTTCAGGCCTTTGAAGGGCTGCCTGCCTTGTTCTGAATCTTCTCCTGGGTTCCAGGCTAACAAATAGCTTTCCATAGAAAGGGAATAGACAGTTACAAGGACTTTGATCAATTTTCTTCGGTAGCCAGAGTCCAAGTGGCCAGTGCAATGAACGGTGGAGCAGTCCAGCTGGGAGGCGTGGGGAACCGCGGCTCAGTGAGGGGTGGGGGTGCCTTTGGGATACACACCACTGGGTGAAAGTTTTACAGGAGGAGAAGTTGCCCCTGGGGAGTGTATCTGTCCCTTTCAGGACACCAGGACGCCATCTAGCTTGGATGCAAGGGAGGTCATTTGCTAAATGATTAAATGGTCTGGAAGAACAAATGTGGCTTCCTAAAGGGTCGAATCTCCACCTGAAGAGGGAGTCATTCTCAGGGGACGGACCCCTCAGTGGCTAGGGTGGAGGACCTCTGAATGATAGATGAACAACAATTGTAAATTGTACTGAGAGGTGGGGCAGAGTCCAGGAAATCCCCCTCCTCTTGGAGGGAGGAGACACCTGGGTGTGAATCTCACATAGCTTCACATATATGACATCAAGTGATTGGATGGCTCTTTTCCTCAGTTTCCCCATCTGTAAAATGAGCACAAATAGTACACGTAATACACACTGCACTTCCCTGGGCTTCATTTCTGCCTGTGGAAAGGGGGATGAACCAGAAAGAGGGCCTCCGAGGTACCTGCAGGTTTAGATCTTGGGTCCTTTGAGGATTTCCCCACCTTGGTCCCCTCCCTGCCCATTGATTTTCATAATCCTCTCTTTTCCCATAGGCCTCTCGGCGGAAGGCGGTGCTAAGCGACAGGAGCATCTCTCCCGCTTTTCCATGCCGGATCTGAGCAAAGACTCGGGGATGAACGTCTCGGAGAAACTGAGCAACATGGGGACTCTGAACTCGTCCATGCAGTTCCGCAGCGCCGAGTCGGTGCGCAGCCTCCTGAGCGCCCAGCAGTACCAGGACATGGAGAGCAACCTGCACCAGCTGTCCACGCCCATCAGGTACCGGGACCTGCAGTCCCGTGGCAGGATGCACCAGAGCTTCGACCTGGACGGGGGCATAGCGGGCAGTAAGCTGCCAGGCCAGGACGGGGCCAGGATCCAGCCGATGAGCGAGCGCACGCGCCGGCGGGCCAGCCCCCGCGACGATGCCCGCCGCTTTCGGCCCCACCGCTCGCGCCGCTCCCGGCGGTCCCGCTCGGACAACGCCCTGCACCTGGCCAGCGAGCGGGAGGCCGTGTGCAGGTTGAAAGAACGGCCCCCCCTGCGAGCGCGGGAGGACTACGACCAGTTCATGCATCAGAGGAGCTACAGGGAGAGCCTGGAGCAGGGCTCCCGCCGGGAACTGTACGGCCAGTGCCCACGGACTGTCTCTGACCTGGCCTTGCAGAACGCCTTTGGGGAGCGCTGGGGACCCTACTTCGCCGAGTACGACTGGTGCTCCACCTGCTCCTCCTCTTCCGAGTCCGACAACGAGGGCTATTTCCTGGGGGAGCCCATTCCCCAGCCGGCCCGCCTTCGGTACGTCACCAGCGAAGAGCTGCTGCACAAATACGGCTCCTACGGCGTCCCCAAATCCTCCACGTTGGGGGGCAGAGGACAGTTGCACAGCCGAAAAAGACAAAAGAGCAAAAACTGCATCATATCTTAATGCCCGCCCTGCCTCCTGCAGCAGCAGGCGGGAGCCCAGAATGTAAATCCATCCACTTGCACTGTTTTCCAATTTAAAGCGCTTTTCCCTTGTTTGTCACTCAAGGCCCTGGCGACCCACATGGAGGCGAGGTTAGGGATCAGCTTCTAGAGATAGTCACGGTTCTTGGCATGGTGAATATATATATATATTTTTTGCACATCTCACTTTGGAAACACTTCGGACTGTCCCTTTGACTAAGGGGTCGCGTTCCTTTCCCTCCGATCTGTGTTCAGTTACCACAGGTTAGCGAATTATTTACTCCTCCGCTTCTCTTACTCTCTCATTTTTCAGGACTTTTTTTTCCAGTAAGTGATTTGTTGATCAGCCAGTACCCAAGACTAAGTTATTTACACGTCCATTGTAAATGCAATGTAAATGAGAGTTCTGATAAAAAATATTTTTGTATTTTGTAATATCAGAGGAATTTCTATATCGTAGGACTCAGTGGGAAATTGCATGAACAGCCAGCATTGTCGAGTAGAATTCAAAGATGGTTTCTGGCCATCGGTTTTTTCTTTCCCTTTTTAGATTTCTATATAAAATTTGTTATATATCAGTGAGACATTTTTTTTCAAAGGAGTATATACATATATATTGTGCGTGTGTGTATATGCACATACGCAAGACAAACAGTTTGACTCTGTGGCTGGAAAATAAAAAACAACATAGGTACACGAGCATCGAATGCTTCATTCCATCTAAAGGAGTCTACAGGGTTTCTTTACTGAAGTCTGCTCACACCCTCGGTAGAAGTTGCTTTCTATCCAGCAATAGTCATTTTTTGAAAATTGCAATTGTAACTTTCACCAATTTGAGAAGCTAGCCAGTGTCAGTGAAGTCCAATGAGAAGTGCCATCTCCATTGGGGACATTGAGTCGCTTCATATTGATCTATTCCTTGGGGAATTTTTTTTAAGTGTCCGTGGTTCCATTGTGTGGTGTCTGCATGGCCCTGTTCTGAGTGTGGTGCTGTTGTTTCCTGGATTATGTTATCTGCTTTTCTTGACCGAGGCAGAGGGAGGACTGCCGTCATTGATAGACAACCCAATAGCCTTAAAACGAGTGAATTAGAACTCTGGGAGCTCAAGTTAAAAGGGAATTCGAACAGGCGGGTCAGAGTTTGAGGTGATTGCTTTTTCTCTGGGTTGTTCATCAAAAGGCAAGGTAAATTGTAAACAGGGAGCATGTCAAAGGTAGAAATGTTTATGGAAATTAGTGAGCACAGAAGTGGAGGCCAGTGGTTTGCCAACTAACTGAGAGCCTGTTGGGAGAATTGCTTCCGTTGTCTCTTTCCGGTTTCGAGGTGGAAATTGAAGGGTACCTTTCAGAAAAAAAAAGTGTCTAGGGTAGGAAATCTTCAGTGGTCAAGGGATCTGGCTTACCTGAACAAGCCAAGATAACTGGGGTTAGTCATTAATCCCATTGGCTATAAAAGGAGAAACCACAGAGAAGGAAGATTTCCAACTGGAAGGTTGGGGTCATAAGGCAAGGACTGCACATTTACTTAAAAGAGGTCATTTGGGCTTGTGTTGTCTACCTTAATGCTAATTTTCCTATTTTGATTCTATTTAAAAATACAACACAGAGAAGCGCCTACATTGCTTCTACTCCTTTCTCATCCTTCATTGATTATGGCAGTTAAGATAATCCAACAGAGAACTGGCATTTAGTGAGACCTACATTTAAGTGTGTTACACTTCGTATCTCATTGGTAACTGGCCTTGGTGGGGAGCACGTGATGATTTTCCAGTATAGTACATGCTTTTTCTTAGTATTTTTCTTTTTATTAAGAGGAAGTGATCAGCAGATTTTCAGATCCCATCCTGAATGGGTCTGGGGGAAGGAAGGCTTTAAAGGAAATATATATATATATATATGGCACTCAATGCAGGATATATGAAAATAATTTGCTTTTCAGGTATAAATAGAACATTTGTCATTGTCACTGATTTTTAAAAAAAAAAAAGCAATGCAGATGTTGGTCGTGGCAGTTTCCCGCATGCTATGTTTCATATCTAAGCGCTTTGTTAATTATCTGAGCCTCTGGAGAATTGTGTTATGTTTGTATAATAAGTTTGTAAACTGCTTGGCAAACTGATTAAGAAATAATCTGCAACCCCGGTTTATTAAGGGGCAGGTTTCTGGTAGAAAGACATGACGTATTTGGAGTTTTGATTTCATTGATGGGAACAAAAAGGAAATTTGAAAAGGGGAGAATTTGAATGATTGTAGTGCAGCTGAGAAGTCCTCTCCTATTTCCCCCAACAAAAGAATCTCTGTCGGTAACATTGCTCCCCAACTCCCCTTCAAAGTATTGGTATGCTTCCCTTGCCAAAAGAAGGTTCTAATCATTTCATGTCCATCGAAGAAGAAAAGAGACCTAGAAATTAACATCTATTAATTACCCCTAAGGGACAAGGCAAAAGAAGGAAGAAGTCATCCTCATAGTCCCGTTGTTGTTCCACATCCACCTTGGTTCAATTATTTTAACAAATAGAAGCCCAGGAAACGATCAGCTGACTTGGTTTAGTCTGTGACCATGAACAACACTCTCAGCTATAGCAGACCACTTTCCCCAAGATGCCATTTATAACAAGAGGAGCGGAGTAACTGAGGGGAAAGAAGGAAAGAACTCACGCCCATTATTTCACTGTTACTGGAAAAACAAATCAAACAAATGTTCTCTGAAAAGCCAGGGAATCCCCAGTAGGTCAACACCATATATGAAACCAGCCCACTAACAAGTTAGTACTTAGCTCTCATGATTTCTCTAGGCAGTTTCTCTTCTCTCTTTAGGTAGAGGAATGGTTTGGGACATTGGTTAATCGACTGTTTTAAAGATCTGTAATTCCTACGATGTGGGCCGTCCCTCTACCTCTCTAACTTAGGAGACAGTCTCTGAGAGAAAGTAGAAAGACAGATTTTCTCTTCTTTGAGAGAAGGCATGGCTGAGACAATCATCATCCTTGAGACCACTCTGTGAAGAGCCCCTCCCCATTTAGCAGGCCGTCGCTGTTTACATGGCCATGACTTTTCCAGCTTGGTAGGACCTTTCAGAACATGCATTTCACGTGTATCTCCTTTAAGAAGCAAGAGTCACTGCCACGATTTGGGTGAGAGACTGAGGTAGCGCTTCTGTGGCCGTCATGATCATTTCTTGATATGGGTTGAAGGAATCTTGGCCTTGAGCCCTCTCCCTAGATTTCTCATAGACAAACTTTTTTATGTTCAAAAGAGTGTTTAGCTATGGCTGAATAAGTGGCTGTCTATCACAGGAGGGGGCACACTTTTAACTCAAGATCAAAGACTTTTCCATCTTGAGACATTGGCCCTGGTTTCTTCTCCCCCACTTTCATTCTTGGTACTTATCTCTTCTGTCTTACACCTACTTTTCATTTGAAATATAGTTCACATTCTTTTGCAGATGAATTCAATAAAAAAAGGAATCGACCCTATCCCAGCACCTCTAAATTTAAGCATGAGATTCTCAGAGCAATTGTCTGGATAGATAAAGCTGGAACAGAGAATCTCAAGTGTTTGAAGAGCCAGAGAATTTGCCCAATTTGATGAAGATTTTCAGTCAATATACTTGAAATAACCAATCAACCTCCTAAGTTAAGGTGAGAGAGCAAAATTTATAGAATGCACTCAAACTGCTGAAGAGATCAGGGTAAGAGATATTTCAAAATCTTATCTTTCTCATCTGGAAGAACTTGCCTTTCCTGATAGAATTAGTGGTCATTTATTCATACCCTCTTTTGGTTTGCATTCACAGAATCATAGAATTTTAGAGTTGGAAGGACTTTAGTGATCTTTTTAATCTAAACTGCCCCCCAAAAAAAATCCCCTCTGAAAGATCCAACAAGAAATTTTACATCTTTTACCAGAAGGCTTTTAAAAGGAAAAATCCATAGCTTTTTGAGGTGGCTTTAATGGTAGGAAATTGGTCCTGACTTCAAAACTGAATGTCACTTTTCAACTCCTACCCATTATTTTGGTTCTTTCCTTGGGGGAGTGAGGGGGTGGGGGGAAGAAGGGCAAACCCATCACTCTGAGTCTTCCTGTCTGTAAATAATCACTTCTGGAATGGCCACTGAGATGTAAAATGTGAGGAAAGGGAGATACCAGAACTGTAATTCCTGGTTCCCAGCCTATCTGCGGGCAGGGAAAAGTGTCACCTATTCTATTTACTTATCTCCATTTTCTCATACTCTATATCTTTTTCTACTTAGCCTCATCGATCAGGCAAATGCATCTTTCATCTTTCCAGTCTAAGATCCAGAAGCAATTTTCTCTCTTGTTTCTATGTCTCTGCAACAGAATAAGATGTGGTGAAAAAAATAAAATTCCCACAATCTTCCCATTCTCTAGCCCAAGCTTTGTGCTCTGGGGACGCGAGTGGCCGTGGCTGAGTTCATCATATTAAGTGCCCTTATCTCATGAGCTGAAAGTCAATACCAAAGCTACACCAGCTAGGAATCAGCGGTGAGGGCATTTTCAACTCAGCAAGCCCACAGATTCTAGGGGAACATGGCTTTCTAGACCTCGTGATAGAAACTCTTTGGATGCTCTCTTCTTATGTTTATTGTCAACTTGTACACAACAACCTTCTCTTGCCTTTTATTTCATTTTTATGATGATGCATTGTGACTCTTGTAATTCCTTCCTCAAGTAAGGAAATAAGATGAGAAATAAACAGCATGGGAACAATTTGCTCTTTGTGTTTTCCCCTCATCCAGGAATTGAAAAGAATGTTCTCGGTCCCAGAGAAGTCTGAGTTTCCCAAAGCAGAGCAGAGAATTAAGATGCTTGCTTGGATGATTTGGGTCCCCAAAGTTACTGCTATACCTTACCTGTAGCCAATTGAGGATGACATTTTAATTTAGGGGAATTCTTGCCCACATGCAAAAAGTATTGGAAGTCAGTTTCAAAAGGCATCTTCCTGGGCTGCTTGGGTTCATAAGACTCAGCTAGGAAAGGAAAGGAAACTTTCCGAGTCAGGTTGGGAACCACCAAGTGGTCAGCCATTTTTAATGAGCAGTAAGGACTATGGTTGTCAGTGTGATTAGTTTAAAGAAGTTATCCAAGTTGGGGGAATTGGATTTCTTTTCCATTTCCTAATAAAATTCAGATTAGTAACCCTGATCAACATGAAAATTCCATAAAACGTGACATTGTTAGGAGGTTTAATGTTTAATAAACATATTTCCTGCCGGCCAAACTAGATTTCACAGAATGGGGGTGGGAGTGGGAGGGGGAATGTTTGTAGTGTTAGGAAAATATTTCTGTGACTTAGAGGCCAAACGTATAGGATAGAAAGGTGCTTTGTTACCCAGGGTGGGGGATGCAGAACGTTGATTGGTTAGGGCAAAAAAAAAAAAAAATCATATGGTCACTGGATATGGAATCAGGGGACTGGGTACAAATCCTCACTTCATTGCTTACTACTTCGTGTGACTTTGGGCAAATCACTTTGTTGGCCTTCAGTTTTCTCATCTGTAAAATGATGGGTATAAATTAAATGACCTCTGAGGCTCCTTACAGCTCACTGTCTGTGACCCCAAGTGCAAACACTGGCCGTGCGGGCCACCGATCAGTCTCTTCTCTGGAAAATGATCTAGAACATGGCGAACGTTGAGGAAGGTTGGCTTCCTCAGAAAAACTGACCCATTCTCCACAAAGACCTTTTCCTCCTCCACATGTGGTTTGTCCCGTGGCCACCAGGCTTTTTTACGATAGTCAGTGGGACCCTAGCCACAAGTGCCCCCAGCTCAGTTGTATTTCAAGGAATATAAAGTCTCCATCTTCTTTAACCAATTATGACTTTGGCCTCTTTCCCATCCTAAACACACACACATTCCTTCATGTTAAGGGATTGTTTTTCCTCTCTCCTACTTTGATTTCAAGGGCACAAACAAAACCTCAAAGAGACCAAGTAGGTGAAATGGGCCTGAGTCTGTGCTGTTGAGTCAAAGATTGCCAAGCTCTTTGTTAAAGAATGTGCATTGGGCCTTTGGTGTGGGCTGTCTGCCAGAGACCGTTTGAACATTTTGCTTGAGATCTGTGCCCTGTAAAATGGATATAACGTTTTACCAATGTCTGTAATACATTTGTAAACTTCCAATAAAATTTGAATCAAACAAACAAGGCCATTTTCCCCTATGTACCGCCGGTTTTCTAGATTACTGCCATAGAGCTTGCCTTGGAGCATTATGATCAAGAAGAGGAGGGCTCACATCAATGGGCGAGACTTATTCTGCAAGTTGAGGAATAAATCACGGGTTTCCTAAGGACCTTCTGTGTGCCAGGTACTGAACTAGTCTTGGGGGACACGAATGGAAGAAATAAAACTAGCCCCACTCACAGGGAGCTTACATTCTAATGAGAGAGCACAAGTATGGCTAATGTATAGCATAAATATAAAGTTAATAAATAACAGATATTACAACTTATTATTATGTTAACAACTTAGTTAAATACAAAATAGATATAGAGAAAAGACCTTGGCAGTCGGGTCAGGAAAGCCTTCATGAAGATGGCACCTGAACAAACAGTACCTTAAAAGAAGAGAAGGACTCTGTGAGATGGAGGTAAGATGGGAGGGCGTTCCATATGGGAGAAGATGCCATAAGTGAGAAACAGAAGCCAGTTTCACTGAATTTCATAGCGTCGAGGGAAGAGTAACGTACCATGAGGCAAGAAAAGTGGGTTGAGACCAGGTTATATAGAACTTTAAAAACTAAATAAAGGCATTTATGTTTTATTCTAATGGTAATGGGAAGTCACTGGGGTTGGTTGAGTTGAGAAATCACATGGTCAGAGCTGTGCTTAAAGAAAAATACTTTGATCAATTAAAGACATTTCTTCCTTGATGTTTCTTTTGGGGTAATTCTAGAAAGCTGAATCATGTTCGGGCCATACAAATCTTTTCAAATGGAATGGGCCAGTGCTATAAATTATCCCAAAGAGTAGATAATTTTAAAATTAATTAAATTCATTCATTTTTGAGATTCAATCTCTGTGTATATGTATATATGTTTTAAAGTAAGCAGACGGGAACTCCATTTATTGTTTAGTATCACATAGGAAACTTGGGATGGGATTAAGATTTTATTGCAGTGTATGGGATTAAGATTAGAGTTAGCCCCATAGTACATGGAGGTTACTTATTATTTATGCATTTTAGCTGGACATTGAATAACAGTGATTTTAAAAAATTATTTGGCTTCTTGTTTTCAATCTCACTCTCCCCAAGATGTGTTCAATAATTTCAATACAATTCAATTCAATATATATGAATACATGCTGATGTATTCTTTAAGTGATGATTTCCCCCCCCCCCCAGGCTGGGGTTAAGTGACTTGCCCAGGGTCACACAGTTAGGAAGTGTTAAGTGTCTGAGACCAGATTTGAACTCGGGTCCTTCCTCCTGAATTCAAGGCTGGTGCTCTATCCACTGCGCTACCTAGCTGCCCCTAAATGATGATTAATTTACCTGGTTTTATGATGTGATATATGTAAAGTGTAGTCAGTATAAGCTGTGCCCCAGCAAGTTAGCAGATAAGATAAGAGTTGTGGAGTTCACAGAATGTAAATAGATTGGAACTGGTCAGAAGGAGATTACATTGCTGGCACTGGAAGCAGTACTCTCTTATGGAGTCCCATATTGTATTGCTCATATGGGGTTCCAGGTCAGAGTCCCAGGGAAAGGAGAAGATTTAGAGGAGGGGGGAACCTTAATCATAGTTCTAAGGTGAATAACAGGTTTGTAGTCACTCACAGGGCAGAGCCCAGGCCAGGACCATATCTCTTATTAGATCATACTACTTTGGAAGAACTGAAAACTTGCAGGTCCTCCCCCAGAACTAGTTCTGAAAATAGCAACATGAAAATTCTGGAGCTTAGAACAGTGCTTCCTGCCTCCCTTCCGCACCAGGAGCAGAGCCCAACTTTAACATCATGTTAAAAGTCAAGAATAGACTGGGGGAGATGAACTTTTTAAAAGAACATGACCATAATTAGTTACTGTGGCGACACAAGAGATCAAAACACAAACTCAGAAATCAAAGCAGTTATATTCAGAGCCTCAGAGAAAAATGTAAATTAGTTTTACATCCTGGAGGAACTTTTAATTTAAAAAATTAAATAAGAGGTAGAGAAAAATTGGAAAAGAAATAAAAGGGCTGCAAGAAAATCATGGGGGGGGAGTCAACATTTTGATAAAGGAGGAACAAAAAAAATACTGAAGAAAACATCTTTAAAAGAGAATAAAGTACAAAAACTCAATGAAGAAAGTAATTTCATAAAAATTAGAATTGGGCAAGTAGAAACTAATGACTCCAAGAGACATCAAGAAACAATAAAACAAAATCAAAATAGAAGAAATGCAAACTATCTCATTGAAGAAACAACTTACCTGAAAAATAAATTGAGAAATAATTTAAGAATTGTTAGGCTATCTGACTGATATGACTAAAAAGAAATTATAAAGGAAAACTGCTCTCATATTCTAGAACCAGAAGATAATATAGAAATTGAAAGAATCCGCCAATCTATCACCTCCTAAAAGAGATCACAAAATAAAGTTCCCAGGAATATTGGAGGAAAATTCCAGACCTCCCAGATCATGGAGAAAATATTACAAGCAGCCAGAAAGAAATAACTAGAATACGTAGCCACAATCAGGGTAACACAAAATTTAGCAGCTTCTACATTAAAGGATCGTGGGCTTAGAATACAATATTCCAGAGGGCAAAGGATGTAGGATTATAATTAAGAATCACCTACCAACAAAACCATATAATCCTTCAGGGAGAAAAATGGACCTTTCAGGGAGAAAAATGGAATTCCTTAATTGGGAATTTTAAGCATTCTTAACCACAGTTGAATAGAAAATTTTACTTTTAAATACAAGGCTCAAGAAACATAAAAAGGTAAACAAGAAAAAGAAATCACAAGGGATTCAATAAGATTAAACTTGTTACATGGAAAGATGATACTTGTAACACCTAAGAATTATCATTATGGGAGCAGTTAGAGAACATGGGTGTGAATTGACTATAATTGGATGTTATCCAAAAATAAAATTTAGGGGTGATGAAAGGGAGAGGTAAATTATCTTACATAAAAAAAAATTGAGTGAGCTTTTAGGGTGGAGGGGGAAATAGAAGAGGAGGGAGCAATGCTTGAACTTTTGTTGGCATTGGCTCAAAGAGGGAATAATATACATACTCAGTTGGATATAGAAATCTGTTTTATTCTGCAGAGAAATAGGAGTGGAAGAAAATAAGAAAAGAGGAAGAATGAGGGCAGATTGGGAGAGGCAGCAATCAGAAGCAAAACTTTTGAGGAGGGACTGAGTAAAAGAAAAGAGAGAGAAGTATAAATGGGGAAAAGGAGAACACATGACTGTGAATGTGAATGGGATAAACTCATCCATAAAGTGGAAGTAGATAGCAAAGTAGATTAAACACAATAACCATATAATAAATTGCTTACAATAAACACACCTGAAGCAGAGAGGTACACAGAGTAAAGGCAAGAGGCTGGAGCAGAATCTATAATACTTCTGCTGAAGTAAAAATAACAAGAGTAGCAGTTATTAACTCAGACAAAGCAAAATCAAAAATACATCTAATTAAATAAGATAAGGAATGTAACTTAACCCCAATTGCCTCAGGAAAAAAAAAAGAAAAGAAAGAAAGAAAAAGAAAATGGACCAACATGTGTAAAAATATTTACAGCAGCTCTTTTTGTGATGGCAAGAAATTGGACAATGAATGGATGCCCATCAACTGGAGGAATGACTAAATAAGTTATGATATATGACTGAAATGGAATACTATTGCTCAATAAGAAATGCTGAACAGACTGATTTTAGAAAAACTTGGAAAGACTTTCATGAACTGATGCTGAGAGAAGTAGAACTAGGAAGACATTGTACATATTAACAGAAAGATTATGTGATGATCCAAGATGATTCCAATAGACTTTGCATGGAAAATGTCATCCACATTCAGACAAACAATTATGGAGACTAAATGTGGATCGAAGCATTCTATTTTCACATTTTTTTAATTGAAAACTAAATAATTGAATCCTAAAGAATGATTGGATCAAAGAGCAAATCATAGAAACAATAATTTCATTCAGATGAGGCAAAACACCAAAATTTGTAGGATGCAGTCAAAGCATAGGGGAAAATTATATTTATAAATGCTTGCATCAGTAAATAGAAAAAGAGCAGATGAATGAATTGAGCATGAAATTATAAAAAATTAGAAAAAGATAATTTTAAAATTCCTAATTAAATATTAAACTGTAAATCCTGAAAATCAGAGGAGAGATTAATAAAACTTACTTTTCCAAAGTAAGAAAACTATTGAACTAATAAATAAAACTAGAAGCTGGTTTTATGGGGGGGGAAACCAATAAAAAAGACAAACCATTAATTTGATTTTTTTAAAAGAAAGAGAAAAACAAATTGCCAATATCGGAAATTAAAAAGGTTGAATTCACCACTAATGAAGATGAAGTTTAAGCAATTATTAGAACATATTTGTCAAATTATATGACAATAAATCTAACAACCTAAGTGAAATGGACAAACATTTACAAAAACATAAATTGCCTAGATCATCAGAAGAAACAAAATATTTCCATAACCGTGTCATAGAAAAAGAAATTGAACAAGGCATCAATGATCTCCCAAACAAAAAATCCTTAGGGCAAGATAAATTCAAAAGTGAATTCTACCAAATATCTAAAGAACAATTCATTCTAATATCATATAAACTACTGGAAAAAAATAAGCACAGAAGGAGTCCTACTAAATTCCTTTAATGACATAAATATGCTGCAACTTAGACCAAAAACAAACAAAAAAAACCAGAAAAAACTATAGACCAATTTTCCTAATGACTTGATGCAAAAAAATTTAAGTAAAGTACAAGTAAGGAGATTACAGCAATATATTAAAAGATCATACACTGTGACCAGATGGAATGCAGGGCTGGCTCAATACTAGGAAAAGGATCAGCATAATTGACTATTGTTCTTCAGTCATTGCAGTCATGTTTAATTCTTCATGATCCCATTTGAGGTTTTCTTGGCAAAAATACTTGAGTGGTTTGACATATTCTTCTCCAGTGCACTTTATATAATAATAAAAATCTTGTGATTATTTTAATAGATGTGGGGAAAGCTTTTGACAAAGTATACAACTCCTTCCTGTTAAAAAATACTAGAAAACACTGGAATAAATGGAATTTCCTTCAAAAAACATGAGTAGCATTTATCTAAAACCACAGCCATTGTTATCTGTAACAATAAGCTAGAAGCCTTCTCCATAAGATCATAAATGAAGTAAAGGTGCCCATTGCACCACTATTGTTCAATATTGTACTAGAAATTCTAGCTATAGAAATAAGAGAAGAAAAAGAATTGAACGAATTAAAATACGCAATGAGGAAACAAAACTACATCTCTTTGCAGACGAGATGATGGTATCCTTCGAGAATCAGCTAAAAACTAATTGAAATAGTGAACAATTTTAGCAGTTGCAGGATATAAAAATCCATATAACTCATCAACATATTACCAAAAAAGTCCAATTGTAAGAGATTGAAAGAGAAATTTCATTTAAAATAACTCTACATAATATAAAATACTTGAGTCTATTTGACAAAACAAATCCAGGAACCATATGAACATGATCACAAAGCATTTTTCACACAAATAAAGGCATATCTAAGCAATTGGAAAAATAGTAATTATTCATGAGTAGACCAAGCCAATATAATAAAAAGTACACTTCTACCTAAAGTAATTTACTATTCAATGCCATTCCAAATACGTTTCTTTTAAAAAATAAAAAAGGTTTTATGGAGAAAAATAATTCCTCCAGAAAAATAAAAGTTCAAGAATACTAAGCCATACTAGATCTCAAACATTATTATAAATGTAATTATCAAAGCAATATGCTACTGGTAAGCAATAGGATGGTGGATCAGAGGAATGGTTTAGATCCACAATACAGAGTATGATCTGGCAATAGCAATCTTAAGTTTGATAAACTCAAAGATCCAAGTTTGGGGGGTAAAAATTTGCCATTTAACAAAATTTTCTGGGAACGTTGGAAAACACTCTGCCAGAAATTAGGGACAGACCAACATCTTATACTATATGCTAAGATAGGGTCAAACTGAGTACATGATCTAGACACAAAGGGACACTATAAGAAAATTAAGGGGACAAGGAATGGTTTACTTATCACATCTGTGTATAAGGGAAGAATTTAAGAGATAATATTATAGTATGTAAAATGGATAATTGTGATTACATTAAGTTTAAAAGGTTTTGCACAAATGAAACCAATTCAGTCAAGATTAAAAGGGAAGGAGAAAACTGGGAGGAGGGGAGATTTTCAGCAAACTTCTCTGATAAAGCCAAATTTCTCAATTATATAGAGTACAAGTACAATTATAGGAGTACAAGTCATTCCCAAGTGATATGCAATGAATATGAACAGGTAGTTTTCAGATTAAGAAATCAAAGTTATCTTTACTCATATAAAAATGCTAAGGGAAAAAAAAAAAAAAAGAACTACTTATACAAAACTATATAGAGAAGTTGTTTTTGTGGGAGCAAAGAATTGAAAATTGAGGAAATTCCCATCAATTGGGGCATAGTTGAACCAAGGTGTGTGTGTGTGTGTGTGTGTGTGTGTGTGTGTGTGTGTGTGTGTGTGTGTGTGTGTTTAAGTGGAATACTATTGTTCTATAAGAAATTACTTGCAGGATGCTTTCAGAAAAACCTGGAAAGAGTCATTTGAACTGATGTAAAGGGAAGTGAGCAGAACCAGAACAGCATTATATGATGGTTATTTGTGAATGACTTAGCTATTCTTAGTAATACAATGATCTAAGACAATTTCAAAGGATTTAAGATTTTAAAAGTGCTATCCATCGCTAGAGAAAGAATTGATGGAGTCTGAATACAGATCAAAGCATACTTTGTTAACTTTATTTTTCTTGGGGGGCTTTTGGGTCTGTTTTCTTTCACATCATGACTAATATGAAAATACACTTTGCATGACTACACTATATCAAATTACTTGCCTTTTCAATGAGGAAGAGGCAAAGAGGAAAGGAGGCAATTTGGAACTCAAGAAAAATCTTCAATGATAAAAAATTTATATGTAATTGGACAAAAAGAATTTTGAAAAAGTGACTTTTTGTATAAAAAACTATTTGCATAGAATTTGGAGTTTTATGGCACAGAAAAATCAGCAGAGTATTATACTTTCTAAAGTCATTTTTCTGTATTCAACTCCCTTTGCACTGTATGATTGCGGATCTCACTGTTTCTCTTGATATGTTCATTTCTCTTCTTCTCCAACTCCAGGAGCTCCAGAGTTTGTCTTTTGATGGCTACCTTTTTAAGCACACCTATGATTTCGTAGTATAGACAGTGATCAATAGAAAGTTTGCCCTACCACTGTGTGCCAATAACTTCTCTGAAACTTTTAGACTTAGAAAGTCATCTTCATTGGCCATAGGAATTCATTACTTGTTTCATCAGAGCCTAACTCTGAACCAATGGTTTCATCAACCACTGCAGCCCAGAGTCACTGCCTAAACATGTCCCTTTGGAATTTGGGGTGTCATGGAAGGCCAGGGCAGGTCCCCATTCTGATTTCCTCCTGCCATCCTCATCACCAACTCTCTAAGGTACACAAAGTATAACTGTAAGGCAAAGCTCAAGTTCAAGTTTTTATTTGTGGTTTGATTATTGTTCAATTACATCTGATTCTTCATGATTTGGGATTTTCTTGGCAAAGATACAGGAGTGATTTGCCATTTCCTTCTGCAGCTTATTTTATAAATGAGAAAACTGAGTCAAGCATAGTTAAGTTATTTGCCCAAGGTCACACAGTTAAAAGTTTGAGGTCAGATTTGAACTTAAGAGGAGTCTTTCTAACGCCAAGGATGGCACTCCATACTCTACTTCACCTAGCTTTTCCTTCGACATAAATCAAGTGAAGCTTCCCTATAACAAAGTTCTCTAAGGTGAGGAGAATAAAGGAATTTGGGAGTGATCAGTGGAGTGGACACAATAAATGGGATTTTTTTCTGGTTACAGAAATACAACCTTGTATATGTCCAACACTTCTTTTGCCACAGAAATTCCAAATGTGCCACCCAAAACTTTTGATCCTTCCCCTGCCGTCATAGAACTTCCATTCTATATTATTGTTTTTTATCTATATCTTATTTTAGTCTCTCTTTTTAAGGCTCTAGTCCCTATTTCTGCAATTATTTATATATATATATATATATATATATATATATATATATGTGTATATATATATATATATATATGTGTATATATATAATATATATAAATATATATTGACTCAACAAATGCCAGAATGAAATTCCTCGTTTCCCTCTCTCTTTTAAGCTCTAATT
The DNA here is from genome assembly GCF_048593235.1 of Sminthopsis crassicaudata. NCBI lineage: Eukaryota > Metazoa > Chordata > Mammalia > Dasyuromorphia > Dasyuridae > Sminthopsis > Sminthopsis crassicaudata. The sequence goes on from NC_133617.1 coordinate 731,360,085, forward strand.
TTCCTCATACTTTTCCTGCTTTTTAAATGGCAATCATTTTTTCCATAATCCAAGTGAAACTTCAGGATCATACTTTATTTCTCTCATCCCTCAACTGCTACATCCAATCAGTTGCCAAGTACTATTAGATCTGCTCTTTATGTCTTTTCCCCTCCTTGTCATGGCTATTGTTTCTCTGGTTTTAGAATTCACTTGATTCCAAGTCCACGTTGTTTCTTGCCTCATCCATTAAAATAATTTTCTGATTCGTATATTACCTTTTTCTCTAGAGTCTTTCCCCCTTATTCTAGTCCATATATCACAGTAAAAGCACTGGTCAACATCTTCTTTTCAATTCAATGAAGCAAATAACACAAAATCCACCAAATTAGATCAGATAAAGAGTAGCTATAATACAAGAAAGATATCCCTAAAGAAAAAATTCAAGGTACTAATAATAAAACAACTCACTAAAGTAGAGGAAAAAGAGGGGAACTGCCTAAAAAAAAAAAAACTGGAATGTGACTGCACAGGTGACCAATAACTAATTTAGCTGTAACGTTGGGAGTTGAAGAAGGAAGTTTCCTGATATACTTGATGAGCTCATAGAGTAATGAGACTTTGGGGCTTTTAAGAGCATTTTCCTCACAAAAAAGGCTGAGCTCCAGATTCTAATGCAAGGAGGCAGATTTGCTATCACTGGGACTTGGTGGGATAAGGCCCATGCCTGGAATATGATGCTAAGCAGGGTTATACCTTCTTTCAGTTCTATCACTATAAAAATATACTCATGTAAGGAAATCTGATAACTGTGGTGAAGGATATGTAAGTGAAGATCAGTAGAGATCAACAAAATCAGTAGAAGATCAACAATGGTATTTTCATCAGCATATACCAGAGATCTCTTGGACAGAAGAAGGAAGTAAATAAGTTCAAGAATACCATATGCCTGGCTCAGAAACATGGATATATGGGAGTAACAGAGAACTTTAGCTATTTGGACATCTGCTGCAGATCTTTTTCTGTCCAAATATTCACAATTTCTTGACTTGCCTTAATGATAACTTCATTGTTTAAGAGCTGGAGAAACCAAAGTGAGGATAGGGGAAGGCTACTATTCTGAATGCAACTCTGAGATACAGGGACAAAATGGTTACTAAGAAAAAAAATAAAGGGAGTCGTGTGTGAGTGGGGATAAGAGACAGATTAACCTTATTCCATCTTGGAATTTGTGATAAAGAATTAAAAAGCCAAGTGTTTTCTTTTAGACACCCTAGATTTTAAAAGAATGTAGAATTCAAAGAAATGATCGAATTCTTTAGACTAAAATGCTATAAAAGAAGTTAGCTGAAAAGAGTTAAAAACTCAAGAATCAAATTATGAAGCCAGAGAAACAATTCCAAAAAAAAGAAAAGGGGAGATCTTCTCTTAAAGATGGTTGCATAAGAAACTCTTTAGCCCACTTGGTTTGTTTTTTTTTTTTTTTTGTTTTTTTTTTTGTTTTTTTTTTTGCTTTTTTTTTAATGTAAAGGGTTGATCAAGGAACCATCAACTTGGTGAGCTCATAGGGGGATTTTGAGAGCATATCTCTATGGAGGTTGTATTTGTGTCCATTGGTGCCTCGTTAAGAGGAAATCCCCAGAATGTGTCTCAGTAACCAGGATTGGCCCATAGTAAATTAGTTGAGTCACATTTCTTTTGATTGGATTTTGTGGGAGAAGGCAGACACCTTTAGCTCTTGCCTCTGAAAGTGAGTCCTCCATATTGGACTTAGTTTCTCTTTTCGGTGATTTCATCTTATCTATGATTCAAGAGAGGTTAACAGACATAAGAGTAGATTTGGTTTTATGGAAGAGAGGTTCCTTCCATGGGACGTTGTAATTGTTGCCTTGAGTTCAAGGAACATAGGAATTACTCTGCTTCATTTCATATACACAGCTTGAAGGAAAATTTC
>NC_133617.1:731367017-731397017 GCF_048593235.1 Sminthopsis crassicaudata
ACTAGGAAATGTGCTTGAGCAGGCAAGAACGGAATCAGGGCACGCTTAGTAGGTAATAAAAATCTATGGCTGAATTAGAAATAAATGAGAAGCTACAATGTCTCATTTAATAAAATCCCCAATGGCAGCCATAACCTAAAAGCTATTACCAAGCAAAGGGATGTTTCTATCCAAAGAATTAAAAAAAAATCTCAATTCAAGTAGAGCTTATCAAAAAAAAAACCAAAACACTTTTCTATTCCAACTCTTCTCAATTTATTCTATTGTTGTTTCAAAACTGGAGGCCATTGGTCAGGGGTTTCAAAGGCAGGCTTTTGTAAAGGAACTCATGCTGACTTCTTCATAAGATGTATCATTCCATCTGGAACTAGGATGCGTCTCCCGCATGTCTGTGGGGAGAAAACATCTCCTATTTCCAGCAGGGCAAAACCTGAATGTAAAATTGAAAGAGCAGATAGGCCGGCTAAAATACACCTGAAGTCATTACCCTAATTAACCTCAGCTTGGAGAGAAAAAACTGTTTCTTATGTTTCAAGTTAGCCCCGGGCCATTCATTCCTTCCTTGTTCATTCATTCCACACATATAGAATAACCTCCCTCCTTCTGGAGTGAAAGGTATTATGGGGAATGCCAAGAAAAGGAGGTAAAAGCCAAGACCACAGGGCAGGCCTTCCCTCATGGAGTTTTTGTTCTTACGGGAAGCTAAGAAAATCAATGAGTATTTATTAAAAGCTTGCTATATGTCAGGCTCTGTGCTCATATGTATATAATAATGTGTTATTGTATATGTTACTATATATATTGTATATATATGTATATATGTATATGTATTATACAATGTACACAACTTAATACACAGGAATACTAGTAATGTAGAGTTACATATGCCAATAACAAACTATGTTCTTTTTGAAAATTTAATTTAATTTTTTTCAAATTTAATTAATTAACTTAATTTTTACAAAAATTGTATGCATCGGTAATTTTTCAGCATTGACAATTGCCAAACCTTTTGTTTCAACTTTTCCTCTCCTTCCCCCCACCTTCCCCCAGATGGCAGGTTGACCAATACCTGTTAAATATGACAAGCTATGTTCTCAGGGAAATCTCTTTCAATATTGGTTTTGGTTTTTATCCCCCCCCCCAAAAAAAAAATAGAGACGAGAGTCGGGTATCTCATTGAAGAATTCAGAAAACCTACAGTTTCTCCATCCTCATCATTAAACAAATAGATGAATGAGTGGACAAATGTTTATTAAGTACTTACCATGTATCAGTCACTATGCAAGGCACTGAGAATGTAGGATTTTTTAAAAGGGAGATCTATTCCTTACCTTAAGAAGTTCACATTCTATTTGTGTTGTATTTCAGTTATATCTAATTCTCTATGATCCCATTTGGGGTTTTCTTGCTAAAGATACTGAAGAGATTTGCCATTTCCTTCTCCAGCTCCTTTTACAGATGAGGAAACTGAGGAAAATGGGTTAAGTGACATGTGCAGTACATAATGGACTGAAGGAAGCTATGGTCTAGAAAATCCTAAAGGTAGGGATTAGACCCACTACAGCCGTGATTATCACGTTTTTCCCTATAGCAGAGGTGCCATTGATTTGATTGCTGTCACTGGATCAAGAGATGGAAAGGTTCACATGACTCTGGGAGGAATACATAGGGTGGCAGGGAAGATGGCAAGATGTCTGTCTTGAATGGGTCCTTGTTATTAAGTAAATGGGATGTGAAGCATGCCAGCCCCAGAGTGGAGTGGTCTCTAGAAGGACACTTTTTATTATTATTATTATAGCTTTCTATTGACAGAGCATATGCATGGGTAATTTTTTTTACAACATTATCCCTTTCATTCACTTCTGTTCCAACTTTTCCCTTCCTTCCCTCCACCCCCTCCCTTAGATGGCAGGAGGTCCCCTACATGTCAAACATGTTAAAGTATATCCTAGATACAATCTATGTGTGCAGATCCGTACAGTTCTCTTGTTGCACAAGAAAAATCGGATTCAGAAAGTAAAATTAACTTGGGAAGAAAAACAAAAATGCAAGCAGTCCACATTCATTTCCCAGTGTTCTCTCATTGCGTGTAGCTGGTTTCAGATCAATTGGAATGCTTTGGATCCTCTCTGTCGAAAATATCCACTTCCATCAGAATACGTCCTCATACAGTATTATTGTTGCTGTGCATAATGATCTCCTGGTTCTGCTCATTTCACTCAGCATCAGTTCCTGTAAGTCTCTCCAGGCCTCTCTGAAATCATCCTGCTGGTCATTTCTTGCAGAACAATGATATTCCAAAACATTCATATACCACAATTTATTTACTTATTTATTTATTTGTTTGTTTGTTTATTTATTTATTTATTTAAAATTTTTATTTTATTTTATAATTATAACATTTTTTGACAGTACATATGCATGGGTAATTTTTTACAACATTATCCCTTGCACTTACTTCTATTCAGATTTTTTCCCTTCCTCCCCCAACCCCCTCCCCCAGATGGCAAGCAGTCTTATATATGTTAAATATATTACAGTATATTCTAGATACAATATATGTGTGTAGAACCGAATTTTTTGTTGCACAGGAAGAATTAGATTCAGAAGGTAAAAATAACAGTTTACACTCATTTCCCAGTGTTCCTTTTCTGGATGTAGCTGGTTCTGTCCATCATTGATCAATTGGAATTGGATTAGCTCTTCTCTATGTTGAAGATTTCCACTTCCATCAGCATACATCTTCATACAGTATTGTTGTTGAAGTGTATAATGATCTTCTGGTTCTGCTCGTTTCACTCAGCATCAGTTGATGTAAGTCTCTCCAAGCCTCTCTATATTCCTCTTGTTGGTCATTTCTTATAGAACAATAATATTCCATAACATTCATATACCATAGTTTACCCAACCATTCTCCAATTGATGGACATCCATTCATCTTCCAGCTTCTAGCCACTATGAAAAGGGCTGCCACAAACATTTTGGCACATATAGGTCCCTTTCCCTTCTTTAGTAGTTCCTTGGGGTATAAGCCCAGTAGTAGCACTGCTGGATCAAAGGGTATGCACAGTTTGATAACTTTTTGGGCATAATTCCAGATTGCTCTCCAGAATGGCTGGATTCTTTCACAACTCCACCAACAATGCATCAGTGTCCCAGTTTTCCCACAGCCCCTCCAACATTCATCGTTATTTGTTCCTGTCATCTTAGCCAATCTGACAGGTGTGTAGTGGTATCTCAGAGTTGTCTTAATTTGCATTTCTCTGATCAATAGTGATTTGGAACACTCTTTCATATGAGTGGAAATAGTTTTAATTTCATCATCTGAAAATTGTCTGTTCATATCCTTTGACCATTTATCAATTGGAGAATGGCTTGATTTCTTATAAATTAAAGTCAATTCTCTGTATATTTTGGAGATGAGGCCTTTATCTGAACCTTTAACTGTAAAAATGTTTTCCCAATTTGTTACTTCCCTTCTAATCTTGTTTGCATTAGTTTTGTTTGTGCAGAAACTTTTTAATTTGGTGTAATCAAAATGTTCTATTTTGTGATCAATAATGCTCTCTAGTTCTCCTTTGGACACAAACTCCTTCCTCCTCCACAAGTCCGAGAGGTAAACCATCCCATGTTCCTCCAATTTATTTATGATTTCGTTCTTTATACCACAATTTATTCAGCCATTCTCCCACTGATGGGCATTAACTCAGTTTCCAGTTTCTAGCCACTACAAAAAGGGCTGCCACAAACACTTTTGCACATGGGGGTCCCTTTCCCCAGAAAGTCACGTTTTAATGTAGATGGGGAAAATTGGGCTTGGAGTATGAATATTTAAGTTTGTGCTGTGGCTCTGGCTCTGTGTGACTCAGCCACTCACTGTGCTCCTAAGACATTGTTTCCTTATCTTCCAAATGTGGAAAAAGTATATGGTTCTATATGACAATAACCAACGCAGTTCTCAGGGCACTCCCTTCCCCTGTTGGGTTTGGCCTTCATTCCCAACAAGATTTTAAGTACTTCATAGGACTTATTAACCCATCAATCAACAATCATTTATTAAATGTTTACTATATGTCAGACTCAGTGTGATGTCCTGGGGATACAATCAGAGACTAGGCTTTCAATCAAGCCCAGAGTATTTTGCAGGCTGTTACATGTGCAGAGGGAGATATGACTCCAAAATGGCAGAGAAAATGCTGAAACAATATTGGGTACCGAAGTCTAGGAAGGAAGGAGCTGGTCCTGTTTTCTTATGCACGAGATAAGATTTTAGCTCAGACCAAGAGAGAGATCCCAATCTCAGGGAAATTTTCCCTGTGAAATCTCTAATTCCAATTACACACACACACAGAAGGCCACACCAGTCCTGGCCCTGAAGGCAACGCATAAATAAATAGGTACTTACATGACCTGTACAAAGTAGAAGGAACATAACCTTAGAGAGAAAGACTTCCTGCCGAGGGTAGGCTCTGAGCCAAGTTTTAAAGGGGGCAGGGATACTAAGGGAAGGAAAATAAATAGGGAGAGCATGTCAAGAATGTAGGACAGAGAGGGAAGATGGAAGGTGATAGGTACATGAAAGCTAATATTATTATTTCTCTTGGACACCAGGATGAGTTTCTTAAACACTGCGGTGTTAAAATCCTGGGGTGGGCTGCCATTAGAATTCATCCAACCCAAGAGATCTTCAGTTTTAATCATTTTTTCCTGTCATCTCCATTATTTAATAAAAATATTGATGCATTTTATTTTATATTATGAACACTTACAAATGACTTTTGCTTCATGAACGATCTCTCATAATAATGTAACACAGTTTAAATAAAACTAATAATTCAGGGACCTCACCTGAAGTGCTTGTAACATCCTACATTAACATCTTATCTCTCTGATTCCAAAAAAAAAAAAAAAAAAAAAAATCTATTTTCTCTTTCTCCTGACCACTGTTCATTCCACAAAAAAAAAATCTTGTAACAAATATGTATTGTTAAACAAAATAAATTCCCTTAATGTCTATATTCAAAAATGCATCTTATTCTGCACCACCCTAAATCTATGACTTCTCCATAATATCTAGAGGCACCTAAATGGCACAGTGAGGAGAAAGGAGAGAATGAGGAAGATTTAAATTCAAATCTGGCCTCACATATATACTAGTTATGTGAGCTGGAGTAAGGCACTTAATCCTGTTTGCCTCAGTTTCCCCAACTATAAAATGGGGATTGTAATAGCCCTTAACTCACAGTTTTGCCAAGAATTAAATGAGATAATATTTATAAAGTGCTTAGCATAGTGCTTGCACATAGCAAGTGCTCTATAATGCGTATTCCTTTCTTCCTTCATGAAGAGCATACTATATCATCAATCCTCTGGAATTCTGAATGTCATTGATTTAATCCTGGTTCTTGTCATTTTTACAGTGTTGTTGTTTTCATTGGATAAATTGTCCTCCCGGTTCTGCTTATTTCATTCTTGAACAGTTTACACAATTTCTTGAAATTGTTCATTTCTATAATAATGATCTTATAGTATTAGACATTCTCCAAGGGCCGCTCATTTTCCTTTCCCTGGGTCACATAAGTCTTTTCATGTCCTTGTGAAATCACTGATACCCTCATTTCTTCTAGAATGGTGGTACTCCGTCATATTGACATTCCACATTGCTTCTCACCAATTTAGCCATTCTTCAATGGATGAACATCCTATTATTTTCCAGGATTTGGGGGTTTGTTGCCATCACAAACAAAGCAACTACAAATGTTTTGTTTTCCTTTCTTTGATTTCTTTTGGGTATGGGCCTAGCAGTGGTGTAACTGAGCCAAAGGGCACACACTGTTTAATTTTGTGTGTAATTCCAAATTACTTTCCAGAATGTTGTCACCATTAACAGCCATGAGCCCTCGATGGTTTAGGATTTATTTGCAAGCCAAAGATGGAAACCATAATTTTTTTTAGTTCCTTCTAGTCTTCAGTGAGGCAAAAGAGGAGTTTTGGCCAAACTCATTTTTCAGCTTCCTCTTGGCCAATGAGTTTTGGCCTTTGAGCGTCCCAAGACAGTTTCTTTGGACATTATTCTGGGAACAGTTTTCCTCATCCCTATTGTGCTGTCCTACCACTATCTCCATTAGCCCTTTATGTGACAATTCTTCACTGAATATGATGTTCTAAAAATGTGTACCCCTTAATACCATCTTCGTATTTCATACCCTTAATTGGGGGAAGTCATTGATTCTTTCTATACAAAGGAAATTTTGAGGGACTTCTCTGGAAACTTCAATATTTGAATGGATACATGATCTTATTGTTATACATAATCTCTCTTCCAGTGTGGATCATGACTTCTTAACACCTGCTCATCCTATGTGATTTTTCTCCATATCTTTCTATAAATTTGGTGAGGGGAGGAAAGTAAGATGTGACCCTTATTTTCTGGTGTTTGATGAAAGGTCAAAAAAATCAGATTTAAAACTGAAAACAACCTTAGAGGTTCTTTAATGCAACCCCCTCATTTTACAGAGGAGGCAACTGAGGGTCAGTGAGATTAACTTAAACTTTCTATCAGTTAATCCTATTAACTAAAATGAAAATGTGTGACCTAGGGAGAGGATGTCCTGAAAATGTCAGTGCCTATAAAAAAGTTCTAGATTGCTTACTCTCAACATCTTATTATGAGAAAGAAAAGTTCTAGATTGTTTACTCTCAACATCTTATTATGAGAAAGAAAAGTTCTAGATTGCTTACTCTCAACATCTTATTATGAGAAAGAAAAGTTCTAGATTGCTTACTCTCAACATCTTATTATGAGAAAGAAAAGTTCTAGATTGCTTACTCTCAACATCTTATTATGAGAAAGAAAAGTTCTAGATTGCTTACTCTCAACATCTTATTATGAGAAAGAAAAGTTCTAGATTGCTTACTCTCAACATCTTATTATGAGAAAGAAAAGTTCTAGATTGCTTACTCTCAACATCTTATTATGAGAAAGAAAAGTTCTAGATTGCTTACTCTCAACATCTTATTATGAGAAAGAAAAGTTCTAGATGGCTTACTCTCAACATCTTATTATGAGAAAGAAAAGTTCTAGATTGCTTACTCTCAACATCTTATTATGAGAAAGAAAAGTTCTAGATTGCTTACTTTCAACATCTTATTATGAGAAAGAAAAGTTCCAGATTGCTTACTCTCCATAGCTCGTGATTTATCTTCTTGCTACACAACAGATATCTAGAAGACATCTAGTTTGAAATGTCTAACAGGCAATTAGAGATGTGAGCCTGGAAGTTAGAAGGACATAAATAAGTAGATTTGAGGGTCATCCACATGGAGAAGATCATTAAATCCTTAGGAATTAACGAGATGACCAAATGAAATAGTCTAAAGGTTGGAAGAGAAGAAGATGCAGGACAGAGGCCTTTGGGACACCCATAGGAATGATTCAGTTGGACAAAATGTTTACTTCAAAGTGAAACAAGTTTTCCGTGAAATTTCACTAAATTAAGACAGAGAAGGGATAGTCGTTTTGCCTCTATCACCCACCAAGGCATAAAAGATGGTTCTACTCAGGCTGTGGGTTAGCGATGCCATTGATACTTACCAAATAACATTTGTTGACAAAAATTCATTGACTTCAAATACGGTTTCTTAAAAGGATTTTTTAAAAAAATCCATCCTATGAAAAACTGTTGCTCTTCTGGTCAAACCAAATTCTGGTTAGTTCACTCAGCTTGCTCTCTGCCCTCCATGTGTCTCCTTGTGGCATTGAGTCTTATTGTGGTCAGCTGTAAAGGAAAGGAGCTGTCATTAGTGTCCCACAACTTCAGAAGTGGGAGCCAAGAAAAAGAATATACAATAAAAAGAGTGATTTAGATCCATTATCAAGATGTAAATGTCTGTGTAAGGAAACCACTGTTTAGAGGGTGAGGCTCAAAGCCAGGAGGAATCTATATTGGAATCCCACTGTCTGACCGTGGGCATGTCACTTAATTTCACTGACCCTGTTTTTGCATTTATAAAAAAGGAATAAAATGATAATCATCATAAACCTCAAAGCACTATATAAATGCCAGCTATGATTAGCATCATGCTGCTATGTTCAAATGTATTTTAAGATGTTCAGAAAGGCAAAAAAAAGTCTCATCTTATGGAATAAAGAAGGAAATGGCAAACCAATCCAGTATCTTTGCCAAGATAACCCCACAGACATTACAGAGCACGAGGTCACGAAGAGTGATAATCTTATAGGAAGATGGTAGAATGAGAAAGGACAGTTCCTCAATATTGCCCTGAAACAATAGCAGAAACACTCACAGAGGCCAGATTGTCAGGAATTCCCCACAGGGAAATTAAAAACATTAGAAAGGGATAAACAAACAAATGAAAAATAATACAATAAAATCATATTACAGATGAAAAGAAGCAGGTAAAATTAACAGAAGAAGAATGGATGGAAACAACAATAACAAACGGCATTTAAAACAAAGGCATACCTGTTTCAAGTCGTAATAAGTGGATAATAAAGACGCCAAGGAAATTAGAGGAAGAAATGAAATTAACCAAAATGAGCACAAAAAAGAAATACACAAGGAATTGAGTGAAAATAAGGAATTTCTAGGGAAATTAATATTAAAATTCCACAGCTTAGTATGATTTGGATTTTTTTTTTATTGCTCCTTTAAGAAACAGGTCATAAAAAGCATTGAAGCATTAGCTCAGTGTCAAGAAACTTCTATCATAAAGTAGAAATGAAGAATCAGGAACTCCTTGTATTGAGTTATGTAAAAGAAGAGTGAAGGCAATCAATCCTTTCTTGTTGGGGAAGATAGTCATGGGCTATCAAGCAGCTGATGTAGCTAAGCCCTTTCTCTGCTTTCTTCTTTGTGGTTTTGAAAGAAAAAAAAAAAAAAAAAAGGAGATTCATCCCAGAAAGCAAAAGGCCAAATGGGAAGCACAATCATCTTTCTTATTCAGAGAGGGAATCAGTTTGTTGGGAAGAGCTGGGTACCACTGACTCATTCTGAGAGGGGAAAACTGCCACAGCAACCTCAGAGTTATAACCAATAACAAGCTGTGTTTTGTTTCAGGTGAGATCCCTGAAAAAATCTGCATTGCCACAGGTCAGAGATTCTCCTGAAAGCAGAATAAGGAAAATCAGCACTAAATAGGTAGTAATTGGGAAAAAAAAAAAAAAAAAAGTTTACTCTCCCTCCCTTTTGTGAATTTTATTTTTCACCTGGAGTAAAATATTTAAACATCAATAAAGAGTATTTAACTGAAGACTAGAGAACTAAATAGTAAACTGAATCTCCATTTCTTACTACATGTTTTTTTTAAGCACATGATAAATTCCACATATAGCTTTCAAAGCGGTTTTTGTTGCCTGTGTTTCCTTCTGTTCTCTTCTCAGCATTTTTTAAAATGTTTTAATGACCTTTGGGGGTCATCACTATTGCTTACCTTCCTCTCTCTTATCTGCAACACTGTCCCCCAAAATAACAATCAAAAGAGAAGGGGAAATTTTTTAAATAAAATAAAATAAAAATTTTAAAATAAGCCACAAATCAAGAAAATCAATATTTATTAAGTGCCTACTATGTGCCAAGCACTATGCTAAGCACTGGGGATACAAAAAGAAGCAAAAGTTAATTCCTTTTAAGTTATAAGTTAAGAAACTTACTATCTAATGGGAGAGACAGCATACCAGTAAATGTGTACAAAGCAGGCAACATACTGGAAAAGGAGCTAGAATTAAATGGCTAGAAAAAGCTTCCTATAAGTTTGGTACTTATTTTTAGTTGAGACTTAAAGGATGCTGGGAAGTCATTAAGACCGAGTTGAAGAGGGAAAGCATGAATGAATCCACACAGTGGCAATCCAAAAATGGATGCTTCCTCCATCTTGTTTCTATCATCTCTCTGTCAGGAGGGTGCTAGTATGTTTTATTCATTACAGATCCTCTGGAGAAATGGCTGGTCATTGCATCAATTAGAATTCTTAAATCTTTCAAAATTATTTTTCTTTAGTCTTTATTTTTTCTATATAAAATGGTTCCATTTACTTCATTGAGCATCCATTCATATTAACCAGCATTCTCTGAAATTGTGTCATTTCTTATGGAATAATAATATTTTATAACATCCAAATACTCCAATTACTCCACCCATTCTCCAGCTGATAGGGGGTACCCCCACTTAAATTCTAATTATTTGCCTTTCTTCTTCTCCACTCCACTCCTTTTAATCTCACCTTTGGGATCAAGGAGTTTGTATTGCTTCTGGTTATCCCCTCCCTAGTATTGACCCACTTCTTATGAACAATGATTAAGAGAAATGTATGGTTAATGTCAGAAAAATTACTTAGTTTGTATCCATTTCTTTAAATTTTAGTCTGAATTATTTTCTGCCTCTGTTTGTTATGCGAATATTGGCAATTAGGATTTAAATTTGCAGGTTGGCATGTATTATTCTGATCTCAACTGATCCCTCAATTGGTACAGATGGAATAATTATCTGTATATCACATATAATTCTTCTCCATGCCCTTGCCTAGTCACAGAACATAGATTTAGAGATTTGAGGTCGTATATATATATATATATATATATATATACACACACACACACTTGTATGGCATATGTGTATATGTGTATATGTGTGTATATGTGTGTGTGTACACATGCATGTGGGTGGTTGTTCTTCATTCTCGAAAAGGACCAATGACTATGTTAGAATTGAGTTCCAGCATGCCTGACCGTAGCTGATCAGACCAATACAATCTCAGAATACTCTGCTAGAGCTTGGACATGAATGAACACTTGGGGTGGCTTCCCTAACTCTGTGCATCTCAGTCCAGGGAGGGTAAAACACATCTTTAGGCTCACACAGTCAGTAAGTATCATAATTGGGATTTGAATCCAGATCACCAAACCCCAAATGCGGTGCTTTTCCCACTACACCTTCCTGATACCCAGTAGTGGCCATTGTTCAATTACTTCAGCCGTACCTGACTCTTCATGACTCCATTTGAGGTTTTCTTGGCAAAGATATCGGGATGGTTTGCCATTTTCTTCTCCAGTTCATTTTACAGATGAGGAAACTAAGGCAGACAAGGTTAAATGACTTGCCCAGAGCCACCCAGCTGGGAAGCTCCTGAGGTGGGATTTGAACTCAGAAGAGGACTCTTCTCAATGCCCTGATCATTTCATGATTCCCACGGAGCACTGAGCTTGCCCAGGATATCAAGTCTCTCCCTCCTGCATACTTTTTGGGACCATTAGGTCCTGAAGGATGTTTTTATTACCAGTTCTCATTGGTAACAAGCTGCTCTCACTACATGTCCTTGACTTGCCCTTTGGACCACTCGGATTGTGACTGTTAGGTTCAGTGTTCCATGATCCCAAGGCACAGAGCATCTTCAGGAGAATAGTTCGAAAGGGAGCACTCACAGCATAGGACCATTGGGGATCGCTGGGAAAGTTGTTTCCCAAATGTGATCTGGCTTGATTGACTCTTAAGTAATTCTGGACTCAGCTCATCGCCCAACCAAGAAATGTGAACTGAAGGACCATGTGGGCTTGCCAGCCCTGGACTAAATGCTCTCAGTCTGCTATCCGTTTGGGAGAAATCAAAGGAAGGAAGCAGTTATTATGTGTCAGACACTGTGAGAAGCCCAGAGGATACAGATACAAACCAAATAAGGTTATCCCTGCTCTCAAGAAGCTTCTAAGACAATGCACAAAAGAAAAAGAATGAAAAAGCACTGGAGGGGGGAAAGGGAGAGGAAAGGAAGGTAGCCATCCTTGGAGCATCACTTTGAAGTCCAGAGAAAGTCCAGAACAAGGTGGGCAGAGGAATAAAGGCAGGCTATCAGAGGCCCATTCATGAAATTGAGTTTCTGGAAGGAGTTCAGCAAGGAGGCTCCCGGAACTAAGAGGAGTTCTGAAATCTCAGACCTAGAATGATTTTGAAGAAATCAGGAATGGGACTAGGAGGAAAATGACGAGATCAGGTGGGGATGTTTATGGCTAATCCAAAAAAATCCCCATTTCTCTGGTAGCAGCTGTAATACTAGCTCCATCAGGAGGAGGAAGAGGGAAAGGGAGAGAGAAAGAGAAATTGGGAGGAGGAAAAGAAGAAGAAGGAGGAAGAGCAAGAGAGAGGAAGAAGGAGGAAGAGGAGGAGGAAGAGCAAGAGAGAGGAAGAAGGGGGGAGGAAGGGAAAGAGGGAGAGAGAAAGAGAAAGGGACATACCTGCACACAGAGAGACATACGTGTGTGTATTATGTATATATAACGTATATGTTTAGATACCTTATATATAGTATATTTTATGGATATACATATGTAGGATATATATACATATATATTTACACAGAGAGAAGATATATATATATATATATGTGTGTGTATATATATCCTGCTTATATACATATATATATTCTGTTTATGCATATATATACACATACCTACATGTATATGTATAAAGAGAGATTTTCTTTGTGAGACTACTCTAAATAATGACAACAAATGGTATTTGAATCTACAAATGTTTTTCCCCTTAGCCAGACTTTCCAAGTCCTTCTCCCAGTTAAAAAACCACCTTACTGCGGTTGAATTTCTTCCAGCAGTTATTCTGAGATCACTTCTCCACTTTCTGGGATGCTGTTCCAGTCCATTGTGAGCAATTTAGCAGCCATTTGTGACAGAATCATACAGCCTTTCATTTTCTATATTTTAATTTATACAAGGGAATTGATGGAGAAACATTTATTATGCTCCTGGGGACAGAAGTACAACGATTGGAACAATCTCCATTCACTTAGTTTCTAAAGGGGAAGGGAGGGGACTTGAAAGGAGAGACAAGGGCAAGGGGGGAAAGATATAATCAAAGCCATCTCTAGGGGTCTCTAGGCAATGACCGTAGGGTAGAGATGAGCCATAGAAAGGCTTCTCCTTGGTCTTTGGGGGCCCAGATTTATCTTTCCTCGTACTTAATGCCATAGAACACTGGAGCTTCCTGGTCCTCACCAGGGCAGCAGAAAGCACTCTAATCCTGGGCCTGGGTGCTATCATCTCTAAGTTTAGGGCATCTGGGGACATCTGAGGTTGTACCTGCTTGCAAAACCTAGGGCATCCAGAGGGAACCTCCATGCTGGGCCCGGTAAAATAAACCAGCACCAAGGGTTTTATGGGGAAGGAAGTCGTCTTGCTCAGTTGCATCTGATCGGTTTTTTACCTCCAATATCCCAGGCAGGGAGCTACCAATTAGGAAGGCTGAGCACAGCTTGGAAATGTCTAGGTCTGTATAATTACAGAAAAGGGAAGGGTGGAGGGGCCAACAATAATGATACTAGCTACCATTTTGATAATGCGTTCAAGTTTGCAAAGTGCTCATTTTGCCGAACATGATGAGAAGTCACATCTAA
Source organism: Sminthopsis crassicaudata (assembly GCF_048593235.1). Taxonomy (NCBI): domain Eukaryota; kingdom Metazoa; phylum Chordata; class Mammalia; order Dasyuromorphia; family Dasyuridae; genus Sminthopsis; species Sminthopsis crassicaudata. The sequence goes on from NC_133617.1 coordinate 731,380,440, forward strand.
AGCAGAGAGAGCCTGTGGAAAGGCTGGGCCCAAAAGTATAGAAAGCAGCAATTAGACTCTATCTTGGATGGTCTTGGGGCTGCCAAAGGCTTTCTACAACTCACCTGAGTCATCCCGTGATACCTGAAGTACACAGCACGGGATACCCGGACGATGTGTCGACAGAACTCCAGGTAATCCAGGACAGAGCTAGATGAAGCCCCAGCAGTCTTTCCAAAAGAAAGGTGGAGAAGGTGCCCCCCACATAAGAGAAATAAGGCTGGAAGAGGACAGCTAGGGCCCATAGAGCATGGGCCCCAGAAATAGGGAAATTTCTGTTCAAATCCAGTCTCAGACACTTATTCACTAAATGGGCAAATCATTTCATCTGTCCCCCTCAACTTTCTTATCTGTATAATGGGGATTATAATAATTCTATCTCTCAGAGGCATCAAGTGAAATAATATTTGCATGGCACTTTATAAACCATAAAGTTCTATATAAATATCATAAGAATGAATGTCCTCTTCCTCCCCCCCCCCTAAGAAAAAACTAACATAGAAAGGCTTGGGGGCCTATCAAAGATGCTTTGGAGACAGTTTTGTCCGGGGGCAAGAGGATGACTTATCAATGGCTTTACCAGACCTGGAAGCTTCTGGTGCTCTGCTTTTATTAGCAGTTAGCTTTCTATCTCAAAAGAATAAGTGTTTGGGGTCTGTCTCCCTTTGGGGCAGATGATAGCCAGAGAAATTAAAGACCTCAGTACCTCCACCCTTAAAGATCTGCCGGGTCCTTGCAAAGGTTTTTCAGATTAGGGAAGAGGAGCTAACCTTCATTAGTCATCAAAGACCCAGCTGTCATAGACCTTCACTGCTTTACACTATTGGAGTTATTTTTATTGTTATTGTTTGTCTTTCCTTCTCAAAGAGGACCATGACATCGAGGAGGGGATGTGGTGATATGAAATGAATTGGATTGAAGTGAGGGAGGGCTGGGCAAGGTCGCCTGCCTCACTTTCCCCTCCAGAGCCATCTGGGTCCAGGGGCCAGATGGAGATCAGGACGTCTGGAGTCCCTGGATGCAGCTTAAATTAACCGCTCTTCAATTCCAAACTGGAGGATTCAAAGTAGAACTCAATATTGTGTAACTGTAAGAATTAGTCTTAGCCCCCCCAAAGAGAGAAGGAAATGAAGCTCTTTCCCTTATTTGCAGAGGCAGGAGGACTGCAGATGTGCAACATAGCGTAGACATCATATATAGCCATATACTTATATGTATATGAATGTAAATGTGGTTTACAGTCATATTTGACTCCTGGTGCCTCCATTTGGAGTTTTTATTTGCAAAGATGCTTTCTCCGGCTCACATTACAAATGGGGAAACTGAGGCAAAAAAGATAAAGTGACTTGTTCAGAGTCACCCAGCTGGAAGGTGTCTGAGGCCGGATTTGAACTCAGGAAGATGAGTTTCTGACTCTCTCCACTGAGCTACCTCAGCTGCCCCATGTGTATTTATAAGTATGTATAAATTTGACTTTCCAGTGATGTTTTCTCTGAACAATTTCATCTGTGAATGATTATTTCATGGATTCACCTTGCCCCCAATTCCCCCCCCCCCCAGGCTGGGGTTAAGTGACTTGCCCAGGGTCACACAGCTGCGAAGTGTTAAAAGTGTCTGAGACCAGATTTGAACTCGGGTCCTCCTGAATTCAGGGCTGGTGCTCTACCCACTGCGCCACCTAGCTGCCCCCACCTTTCCCCAAATTAAGGCAGATCAAAGCAGGATGCTCTCTAGAATTTACACTCACCTCCCCCACCCCCACCTGGAGGCCTATGGGCTCCCACCCATTTGCCTGCTTTTACCTAATCTATTGCTGAAGCTTCATTCTCTGAAGCAGAGGGGCCACTATGGTCCTTCTTGCCCAAGCTGACACCCCCCATGCCCTGTGCTAAATCAGGGAGATGCTGTTTCATAACATGTCCTAGTCCCCTGATCTTCCCTTAAAAGTATTTTCCTGAAAGTGCCTACAAAGAGCATCCTTTCTGAAGGCTTTGTGAAATCAGTATTTTTCTTTTAAAATTTTATTTTTATCCATTTCCCCCAGTAACGATCCAGTGTATAAAAGGAATACAAAGAAAATGGAGGAGGGGAGGAAGAGACAGCAGCCGAGCTCGGGCCTCCCGACCCCAGGCCCACATCTTGTTCAGTTGTGTTTCTAGAGAGCCTGCCGTTACCACAAAGGCTGATGGCTGCTCCAATAAACCTGAGGGAAACTTGGCTGCTTCCAGAAGAACAATGACTGGCTTGTGCTTGCTTGCTTGCTTATATAATCCTGATGCTCTATTTTCTGTTAATATTTAACCTTTCTCTGATTACTCCAGTGGCTCCCAATGAATTTGTGGAGTCTCAGTGAATGGTTTCAGTGAATTATGTGAGCGGTTCTGTAGCCGGATTGATGGCCGGCCGTCCCGGCGTGTGACTGCCGTCTCCCTGGGCTGAGCCTCTTCTCATGATTGCTTTTCCCCCAAGTTATAAAGAGGCTTGTTTTGCTAAAGCCAATTGAGAGGCTGCTAGGCCAGACTGGGAGTCTGCACTTGGGCTCTCCCATGTAATGACATGCTCTAAAGCCATCTTTGTGTTTCTGTCTAGACCAGACTGTGCCCTGCGATACTTAACCCTCTCATCACCAGACCTTCCCCGCCTGGGTCCCCTGGGACTGGCAAGGAGCTCCCGGCCTGGCCTACTCTGCCTCACTTTGCTCCCCTGTCTTCTCACTAGATGCTCACTGCCGCCTGCATCCCCTCCTCCCACTCTCCCCACTTCTAGAATCAAAACATTTATTGCTTCTGCAAAGGACAGATCAATTACTGCCCCTTTGTGCCATTGGGTGTTACTGTGACTTGTCATACAAAAACACCTCTCCCTGGTCACCGCTTGTCCGGATGTGCTGTCTCATCAGCAGAAGGCAAGTTCCTTGAACCTAAGATTAATTTTGCTTTTCTCTCAGCTCTTAGTGTGGTGCTTAGCACATATGAAAAACTTAATTGTTTCTTTTCTTCCATTCTCTTCCCTTTCTCCCTCTTGTCACTCCTTCCTTCTTTCCTCCTTCCCTTCCTCCCTCTCTTCCTTCCTTCCCTTCCTTCCTTCCTCTCTCCCTCCTTTCTTTCTTTCCCTCCTATTTCCTCTCCTTCTTTTTTTCCCTCTCTTCCTTCCTTCCCTCCTTCCCTCCTTCCTTCCCTCCTTCCTTCCTTCTTACCTTCCTTCCTTCCTTCCTTCCTTCCTTCCTTCCTTCCCTCCTTCCTCCCTTCCTTCCTTCCCTCCCTCCCTCCCTCCCTTCCTTCCTTCCCTCCCTTCCTTCCTTCCCTCCCTCCCTCCCTCCCTTCCTTCCTTCCCTCCCTTCCTTCCTTCCCTCCCTCCCTCCCTCCCTTCCTTCCTTCCCTCCCTCCCTCCCTCCCTCCTTCCTTCCTTCCTTCCTTCCCTCCTTCCCCCCTCCCTTCCTTCCTTCCCTCCCTCCTTCCTTCCTTCCTTCCTTCCTTCCTTCCTCCCTTCCTTCCTTCCTTCCTTCCTTCCTTCCTTCCTTCCTTCCTTCCTTCCTTCCTTCCTTCCTTCCTTCCTTCCTTCCTTCCTTCCTTCCTTTCTTCCTTTTTTCCTTCCTTCCCTCCTTCCCTCCTTCTCTCCCTCCCTCCTTCCCTCCCTCCTCCCTCCCTCCCTCCCTTCCTCCCTCCCTCCCTCCCTCCCTTCCCTCCCTCCCTCCCTCCCTCCCTCCCTCCTTCCTTCCTTCCTTCCTTCCTTCCTTCCTTCCTTCCTTCCTTCCTTCCTTCCTTCCTTCCTTCCTTCCTTCCTTCCTTCCTTCCTTCCTTCCTTTCTTCCTTTTTTCCTTCCTTCCCTCCTTCTCTCCCTCCCTCCTTCCCTCCCTCCTCCCTCCCTCCCTCCCTTCCTCCCTCCCTCCCTCCCTCCCTTCCTCCCTCCCTCCCTCCCTCCCTTCCCTCCCTTCCTCCCTCCTCCCTCCCTCCTTCCCTCCCTCCCTCCCTCCTTCCTTCCTTCCTTCCTTCCTTCCTTCCTTCCTTCCTTCCTTCCTTCCTTCCTTCCTTCCTTCCTTCCTTCCTTCCTTCCTTCCTTCCTTCCTTCCTTCCTTCCTTCCTTCCTTCCTTCCTTCCTTTTTTCCTTCCTCCCCTCCTTCCCTCCTTCTCTCCCTCCCTCCCTCCCTCCCTCCTTTCCTTCCTCCCTTCCTTCCTTCCCCCTCTTTCTCTCTTTCTTTGGCCCTAATCATGCAAGTAGTAGAGGAATGGGGGGGAGGGGGAAGTGTTCCTTGATACAATCAACACATCCACTGAGTCTGACAATACAGGCTACGTTGCACACCCATAGTGGCCCCACCTCCACAAAGAAGGGAAGAAGGTATATTTTCTCCCTCTTCTTTCAGGCCAAAATCGATCCTTCTAATCACACCATGTTGAATTCTGCTTTGGGAAAATCAGTATTTTAAAATAGATTGTTGCGTTCAAAACTCTTTTTTTAAATAAATGATTGCAGAGGATTCTGGGAAAATAGCAGAGTAGGTTGGTAAATTTCAAGCCATCCTAATTTCCCCCACAAATAGAACAAATTTGTGCCTCAGGGAAAATATAAATTGGTGAAGAGGATTGGGGACAGAACTGGGTCCTCCCAATACAATCTTAGAAGATCCTAAAAAAGACTGGGGGCCAGGATTAACCTGTCTGAAGGGCAAACACCTCCTGGCTAGCTCGGAGAAAATACCACGTGGGGAGTCCTGAGGCTATGGGGTGTGACTGGAGCCTCAGCGGGAACCACAGAAACTTTCACCTACCAGACTGTTTGTGGAGTCGGGGAAGACTAAACCACAGCTGATTAGGAATGCCAGGTCCAGCTGTGCTGCCGAGACTCAGCCCTGGGTGAGAAGGAACCAGCATCAGAAAGGGGGGCGGTATGGGGGAAGGGGTAAAGATGCTACTGGTTGTGGGCACTTGCAGGAGGATGGAGCTCTTGGTTTGGGGCTCCTGGTCAGAGTGGAGAGCTGAAGAGAAGCTCGAGGCATCATTCTCCCACTCCAAGATTAGAAGTGCTTACTCTAATATCTTTTTTTTTTTTTTTTTTAATGAATCAGCAAAGAAGAAAGAACCCCACCATTGAAACATTATGAGAACAGGGAAGATCAGGGTTCATCTTCAAAGGAGAACACTTAAGAAAAAAAAAAGGCTTTTACCCCCAAAGAGTAAAAATGGCTTCCTGTCCAGAGAGAATTTATAGAAGAACTCAAAAAAGAATTTAAAAATCAAATGAGAAAAAAAAATAAATAAAAACTATCCAAGAAAAACAATAGGCTTATGAAAAAAAAGTTAACCAGTTAAAAAAAGAGATATAGAGCCTCAAAGATGAAAATAATTCTTTAAAAATTAGAATTGCACAAGGGGAAGTCAGTGAAGTTACGAGAGGCCAAGAAATAACAAAACAGATTATAAAGAATTAAAAACAGGATAGAATGTGAAACAAAAGAAAAACAACAGACCTGGAGAACAGATACCGAAAAGAAAATATAAGAATAATTGGACTGCCAGAAAGCTGTGACCAAAAAGAGAATCTACACACAATAATGCAGGAAATAAGCCAAGAAAATTGTCCTGAAGTGATAGAACATGAGGAAAAGTAGAAATAGAAAAAAATCCAACAATCACCACTTCCAAAAGATCCTTTGTGGAAAACACACAGGAATATTATTGCCAAACTTTGAAACCCCCATATCAAAGAGAAAGTTTTATAAAAAAACAAGAAACAGATACGCTGCAACTACAATTAGAATTGCACAAGACTTATCAGCAGCTACAATAAAAGACTGCAGGTCTGAATCATATCCTATCTTCCATCAAAAGAACAATTTACATGGAAGTAAAGAAAATGGATAATTTCTTTTACTAATATATACACTTTCTTGAGGGGGTCATTTGTTGTTATATATTTTGAATCTCCCTTGATGCTCTGCTGGGCTGATGACAATGTTATCTTTTGTCTTATTTTATTTTACTTTGTATTTCTTTTCTGTTTCTGTTTTTTTCTCAAATAAAATAAAAATTAAAAAATAGTAAATAAATAAATAATGATTGCTGAAATCTTCTAAACCCTACAGGGAGCCTACATACACATCTGGGTGAGCAGGAGAGAAATGAAAAGCACTAGTTCCCTGGGTTGACTCTTTAAAGTAATACTGCAACTCAGAGCAATGCTGTACTGACATGAAGCATTAGTGGCCCTTCAGAAAAAGCAGAGGATCCCCCCTCACATCACCGCAGAGCTGTTCATTTCCCTCCTCTTCTTAATGCTACTTTCCCAGCTCCCGTTCTCTGCCTGATTCCTCAGCCAACCCTGCTCCTGAACACCTGCTGAAAAGTTCAGTCAAGCACTGGGATTAGCCAAAAGGCTGCAAATCCATCGCTGACCACCCAAGGCAACTGAGAAGGAAAGGACGAATAATTCAGTTAGTGTTCCTGGTCTGCTACAAGATGACCCTCTGGGCAGCTCAAGTTTGGGCCAGTCACCTTGACTCTTAGTTTTCAGGGCAGGGTCCCAAGGAGGCTCCATCACAGTGAGGTATTCCCCTAGAAAGGTTCCCCATTCCTCCATTTTTGATCCCTCCAATACTGACCCTTCTTTCCTCTTCCTGTCTCTCTGTGATACAAATGAACATCTAAAGGTCTCACATGGGCAGGGTTCTAAATGAATGAAGGGTTCTGCTGACCCACTGGAGCTATTCAGGCCTTCATCTTTTTATTTTTATGAAAAGTACCAACTCGTTTCTTTTTATTTTCCTTTGCCTAGGGGAGGAGAGTCCTTGTAATAATACCGATCTGTCACTGACTGTCTAAAAGTTGCTGAGGTTACATGACCCAGCTGATATGCGTCAGAGCCAGCACTTAGAACTCCAAGTTCTACTCTCTCTATTGCCTTTAAAAATTTTTATAACAAGGAATAAACCAATTACTCTCACCAAAAATAGCTTAACAACCAGACAAGAAGAAATATGACTGAGTTCTAACTAAGTAGGGACATCTGGGCTCTGCTTTAGGGCACTAAATTTGGAAGGTGTATATGAAATCATTTTCAGTCCTTTGGAAGGTAAAAACAGTAAGATTCGGCACTTAATTACCAAGAATAATTAGTTAAAATATGAATTACCAATTTTAGGCTCTCCCTGCTCCCCAAACTGCAGTCTCTTTCTCTCTGGTCTCTGTAGTCCCATGTCACAAGGACGGGACGTGTCCCCTCCTTCCCACTTTGCCAGTTGTGACTATGCAAATAGTTTTTGAAGCCTTGGATTCCATCTATATTTTTATAGATGTCAGACAAAGCCCTCGATGTGGAGCTTGACATTTACCTCCCCCCCCCAAGAAAAAGCAAATCCATCCAAATAGCTGTCAGAGGGCTGGACAAGGAACCCAATGCTATCAAGTAACCTTGGCTACCCAAGGACTACAGACGGCAGTCCAGCCCCCTGGAAGGAGGAGGAAGGGGGTGGAAGAAACAGCATCTGGCTCCAGTTTGCTTTACCTCCACGAAGGACAAAAGATGACTCCCACAGCTGAAATGCTCCAGCCCGAGAGCGGGGCCAAGAATGCAAGGCTCTTAGACCTACCGGAAGGAGCTAAAGTGGACGACCTCATCAAGCTCCTCTACTTATTGGTTCCACATGTTGGAGATCGGGACATGACAGATCCACCAAAGTGAGATTTTTGCATAGTGATGAGAGCACCTGGGGAAAGGCCCCATCGGGCATTTTCTTGGCCTTTTCTACATTACTCTGCTAATGTGCAAACTCCAAAGCAATAAGTCTCCCTAGATTTTCAGAAGGACCACATTCAGCGGGCCCACGGACGCGTGTAAGCCTAATGGAGTATGACATCCCGGCTTATTATTTCTCCTTGACACCTATTTTTAATTGTCACCCCCTCCCACTCTTGAATTATGGGAAAACACTGGTTTTGTTTTTCGGGGTTGGGTTTTATTTTTTATTTTTTTGCACATGGTTCTTTTCATCTACACCTGCATGTATCATCTTTAATTATAAAAGAGAATGATGTACATGTACCTTTACCAATTGTTTGAGCAGCCAAGGGTAACACCTGCACCAAGGACTTTCCACAGCAGAGTGAAAGAGGTACCCCCTCTACCCCGGTGTTCTCCAAGAGTCAGGATCTGATCCAGAAAATGCCCTTTGTGGAAGGAAGGCTGTTTATAGCAGGTGAAGAGAGAGGACCTATCACTTTAAAGAGTCTTTCACAAAGCCAGATAGATTTGAAGGGGGAAATCGCCACCAAACTGAGTTTGGGCTTCAGCTAAGAATTTTTCACGGGGGTCCTTTACATAGCGAGTTGCTTTGTTGTCATTGGGAAGTCCATCTGCAAACAAGTTTTCCTATTAAGTGAAGCAGACTCTGTGTGTGGGCTGACTGGAGCACTGATTATAGAGGCAGAAGACCTCCTAGATGCTCTCCTTGAAACTGAGCAAGTCCCTCAGACTCTCCCTGCTGGGACTCCGGCTCTGGCTGGTGAGTTTGGACCTTACTTGGCCTTGTCTCTGGCCCGGGCTCACCAATGCCAACTCTAAGCCAATGCTGCACTGGTGCCCTCCTCCCCAGCCTTCCATCTCTAGTGCCCCACATAGAACATGAGATACTTGAGGGAAGGGGTTGTCTTGCTCACTATTATTTGTACTCTCAGCTCCCAATGAACAATCGCGAGGAGGATGGGTAGATATGATTCTAGCCAGCAGCCTTTCTCTGGGGGGAGCAGAGTGGCCAGCCTCTGGTACCCAAGTCCTGATAAAAATCCCAGTCTCCTTTGGAGAAGGGCAAGGGGAAGACTCTGGAGAGAATTTATCCATAACTCTCCTGAGTCTTATCTAGGTAGACCCCCACGGACACACTGGGCAAAAAAATATATACCTATAGAAGTATATACATAATGTGTATGGAAAAGGACGGGAGTGGGGACACACACCCACACCCACACACACATACACACACCCACACACACACACACAAAGCTCAGGAGACCTTCCAAACACTCATACTTTTGGCAGATAAGAACACCTTTCTGAATGAGTTCCGGAATGATTCAATCAATCAACTCCAGTGATGTGCAAATAAGATTGTTTGCCACCCTGAGGTGAGAACATCTTTGATGGGGTCAAGAAAAGCAAAGCAAAACTGGCTCATCAAACAAGCCATCCAAGCCCGGGCACAGGCATTCACGCAGTTCACACCCAACAGGCTCCATTCCATGGAGGGCCTCGAAGAGGCAGACAGACTGTATGTATTCCAGGGGTAGAAGAAGAATGAAGACAGAGAACGAAAGTTGGAAGAGCAATTTGGAGAATCTATTACACATATAAAGTGTTCAATTTGGGGGACCCCATTTGGAGTTTTCTTAGCAAACATGAAGGATTTGTTTGCCCATTTCCTTTTTCAGCTCATTTTATAGATGAGGAAACGGAGGCAAAATTAAGTGGCTTGCCCAGAGTCACACAGCTCATATACCACTCATGAAAAGGAAAAGTGAGGGCTAACAAATGGGCGCTTCTGAACCTCCTATCACATCCATAAAGTATTAGAAGAAACAAGGAAAGCCTCTTGTGCTTTGGGATCCTGGTTAGAGGATTTGCAGGGGAAGATGCAGACAAGAGTTGTCTGGGAGGGTAGGGTTTGGATGTGTCACAATCTGGACTAGGAGAGAATACCCCCATGCATAGCATAAGTACTTGAGGATTGAATGATTAATAAGTCACATCTCTATAAACTTTAAAACTTAAAAGGAGAGAGAATGTGAAATAGGAACTAAGATCAGACTGTATCTGTACATTTTCTCCCTGATCAGCGTTTACTCTAGTTTTTGTTTTTTTTTTCCTTTAATATCTTAGTTTCAGTGGGAGCAGTGGGTGGGCAGGGAGTCTTTCCTTTTTGGCTTGGCACAGAGCAGCACCGAAGTAGTGCTGGGTGAATAGCGAAGCAGTGAAGGGTGCTCCCTAGCTGGTGCTGAATGAAAATGCTTCCCTCCCATCTAGTCATGGAGCCATCGCTCATGCTCTGCCAAAATCATCTTTTGTCTCAGCTGAGAAGTCCTTAGATTGCAGTGATGGTATCCCTGATACGGTAGGTATACGTGTTATTTCCTCCATTAGAATGGATGGTGAAAACAAACAAATGAGTGAATGTAAGCTCCCTGACCCTACCTTCTTCTCAGTGTATCCCTACCCTAATAGGGCTTGCTAGTGAATAAATTCTTGTGGATTGATTGAAGTTTGTTTGTTTGTTTGTTTGTTTTTTGAGGCAATTGGAGTTAAGTGACTTGCCCAGGGTCACACAACCAGGAAAGTGTTAAGTGTCTGAGCTAGATTTGAACTCGGGTCCTCCTGACTTCAGGGCTGATGCTCTACCCACAGCCCCACCTAGCCGCCCCTGATTGCAGTTCTTTTAACAATACAATCCCTTCCCAAAATGCCAACTAAGGGAATTGAACACTCCTGGGGATTTCAATTAATTTTTTAAAAATTATCTTTCTCGTCATCCATGGTCCTTGGATACAATCCCAGGCTGTTCCATCTGCAGGCCTGGGCACAGCTTCCCACTGGGCCAGTGCTGAAGGGCACACCCCCAGCCGGAGCTTTGTTTTGGCTCTGGGAAAGCATTCTAGACTGCATTTTCCTTCTCGAGACTTCTGTTTCCAGTGCTGTAATGTTGACATCAACCCTTCTCTTACACTATTATGTTGTCTCTGACTTCTCGGCCCGAGCTGAAGAGAAAGGACGAAATCACCGTACGATTTGCGTTCATTAGGACCTCCCGTGAAAGAACATGACAGTTCTAGGCAGGGACTGCTTTTTAACATATGGCCACGCTCGGCTTTTGCTGTTGAAAAGGCAAAGGGTAATTCAGTCTCTCCTGCCCCTGCGTCTGAAGGGAGGCTCGTCGGGGCATCGGGGTCGGGCACTAAGTACTTGTCAGGTGCTGGGCTGACGGATGCTTTGATGGATCGCTAGCAAAGTTGACTTCATTTTATACATGTCTCCGCAAATAGGTGGCTCTCCTTCCGGTGACTGGCAGACAGCAGGAGAGTGGAGTCAAAGGACCAAGAATGAGTGCGGGGTGGGATGCTAGTGGGATGCTCCAGCTGGCTCTCGGTGGGAAGGCGGAGCTGCACTGGGGGAAGTCACAGAATCCCCCCAACTCTGGCAGAGTCCACGGAGCGGGTCTTGTTCTCAGTTAGGGACCCCTCAGGCAGCCTTCAGTCTTCTGGATCTTAGCAGATGTTGATCCAGAAAACTGGTCTGAAGCTGTCATGGCGGATGTTGTTGAGCATTTTGGGGAGGGTCTTCCCCATCCCATGCCCTCTGCTTGAAGACAGCAAAGGCAGAGCTCCTATGCTGAGTAACAAACCAATCTGAAGGACAGAGACTACAGAGGAGAGAGGGCTCCATCAGATGGGCTCTGAGCCTGGAAGACTCGGACTTGACTCATCACAAAAATGTGGCCTTGGACAAGTCTATTAATTTACTTCCCTGAACCTCATTTTCATCATCTATAAAATCAGGGTTTGGGGTTTATGACCTTGACAGACCTCAACTGATCACGGTCCTTATAATCCTTGAGAGGCTAAGATCGCCAGTCCTCTGTGTCCTAGGTGCGTGGTTATTAGCTTGGGAAGGCTAATGTTAGCATGTATTAGGAAAGACCAGTCCTGAAGCGTGAATGGATACCAAATGGTAGGGCTGGGGCGTTTTATACCAAGGTAAGGAAATTCTCCAGTTTACACAAAACATACAATTACATGTGTAATGGAGAACAGCCAGTGGTACCCAGCCTTGATGAGCATGTGCAGTACCGAGTGTGGGGAAACTCCTCTCCCCACTCCCTGGAGATTTTGTAGCATGGCCACGTATCCCATGACTGCCTCCTCTGCCAGACATATGGTAAAGAAAGGCTCTTTGCCATTGGTTACCAAAAGACCTGTCAGAGGGCAATAGGAGCCTCTTTAAGCCCTCCCCCCACAGAGGGGGGAATACCTGACACTTTTATTTTTTGCCTCTTTATCATCTTCTGCCTTTAGGTGAAATATTGGAGCTGTCGATGTTCTTATGATCTTGGAAAGATCAGAGGTCTAATGATGAGAGTCCATACTAGAGTCGACTAGCAGATTAGCTGGGTAAAGTATCAGAACATCTCTGGGGAGGCACAAGGACCCAGCCTAGTAATAGATTGACCCTGAAGCCAAGATGAGTGACCCCCTCCCCAGTCAGATATTGAAAATTTGAAATTAAACTCTGTGGGGATAGATGCTTTGAGACTCCTCTCTTCACAGACCATGTGATAGGAGTCGGGGAGAATGGATTCTGGGAACTGGTTTTATTTTCATTCTTGCCATATTTCCTCAGCAGTAAAAGTAGATTGGTCTATGACCAATTGTACGGAGGTGCTAATCACCGAGGGGAGAGGGCATCTCTGTCTGACATATGGAAAATATTAACTTTAGTGATTGATATTGAAGAAATCACACTGCAGTGGGAGACTTAAGCACTAGCATTAGGAAATATACTTGAAACTCCACAGCCTTGCTTAGACTCCACTCAAACAAGCGGGAGTTGGAATAAGAATCTTGTCTTTTTAATGCTACACATTTTTTTCTTTTATTGACACTTCCCAGGTAGTATCCTTTATACAAAGAAGTATTGTTAAACAAAGGAAAACACCACTTGGGCTATTTCTGACAATGAATACCTTCTTATGCATCCATGAGCCACCATCTTTCTACCTCAGTTCATATAAGTCTTGCCAAATTTCTCTTAATTCTTTAGATTTGTCATTTCATCATTCGGTCAAAGTAGGTACCCTACTCCTAAGCAAACACATAAGGAAGAAAGAACTAGAAAGCCACTCAATTTGACCTCTTCAACTAAAAAACAAAAACAAAAACAAAAAAACACACACAAAAAAACAAGGTTAAGAGTAGATGACTCACCCATGCTGTCATGATCAATTGTGGCAGATCTTGGACTGGAACCCAATTTTCTTGACATTGAGTTCCATGTTCTGTCTATTGCATCACTCTTCCTTATGTTAGATTTAAATAAACAGATGTTCAAGAAGGAGAAAGAGGGGAGGGAGGGGAAGGGATAGAGGGAGAGACAGACACAGACACACAGAGAGAGACCAAGACAGAGAATCATACAAAGAAAAGGGTGAAGGGGAGGAGGGAGAGAGAAAAAAAGACAGAGACAGAAAGAGACACAGAGAGAGAGACAAAGAGAGACAGAAACATGCAGAGAAAGCCAGAGAGAGAGAGAGAGAGAGAGAGAGAGAGAGAGAGAGAGAGAGAGAAGAAGAAGAGAGAGAGAGAGAGAGAGAGAGAGAGAAGAAGAGAGAGAGAGAGAGAGAGAGAGAGAGAGAGAGAGAGAAGAAGAGAGAGAGAGAGACAGAGAGAGAGGAGAGACAGAGACAGAAACAGAGAGAGAGAGAGAGTCATACAAAGAAAAGGGTGAAGGGAAGGAGGGAGAGAGAGAAAAATAGAGACAGAGAGAGACACAGAGAGAGAGACAAAGAGAGACAGAAACACACAGAGAAAGCCAGAGACAAAGAGAGAATAGTACAAAAAAAGGGGTGAAGGGAAGGAGGGAGAGAGAAAAAAGACAGAGACAGAGAGAGAGATAGAAAGAGACAGAGAGACAGAGACAGAAACATACAGAGAAAGACAGAGACAGAGAGAGAGTCATACAAAGAAAGGGGTGAAGGGAAGGAGGGAGAGAGAGAAAAGACAGAGACAGAGACAGAGAGACACATAGAGAGGCAGGGACAGAGAGACAGACAGAGACAGAGGGAAAGAGAGACAGATAGACAAAGACAGAGAGACAGAGACAAAGAGACAAACAGAGAGACAGCAAGACCTTCCTTCCTACCCTCCACATACCATCCCCAGACTAAAGGCTTCTCAGATACAGATATAAACACGACAGTGGATGCAGCATTGGACTTCAAGTCAGGTACATGTGAGGTCATATCCCATCTCAGACCCTGACCCTGGCTGCACGGCATTTATCTCTCTGGACCTTGTATTTCTTACCTACAAATCAAGAGACTTGGACTGGATGATCTGAGTTTCTTTCCAGCTCTAAATCTATAATCTCATGGCATCAATGGTCTTTCTTGGCCAAGCTCCTTGCAAAATCCATTTCTAATTGGAGTTTCTGTATCCTCTCTTCTCACTCTCTTCTTAATTATCTGCAGTCTAACTTTCAGCCTCATCATTCAACTGAAACCATGCTCTCCAAAGTTACCAATTATCTTTTAACTGCAAAATCTAAGGGATTTTCTTCTCAGCCTTTACCCTTCTTGGCTTCTTGCCGGCGATCCATCACTCTCTTCTCCCTGGGGTTTCTGGACACCACTCTCTGCTGGTTTTCTCCTGTCTGTATGACTGCTCCTTCTCTGTCCCTTTTGCTGGATCCAGATCCCCTCTGCTATAATGCTGCATGTGCCATAGTGCTCAGTGCTTTTTTCTTCCCTTCATGCCCTTTTATTGATCGTATCAGTTTCTGCAGATCTCACTGATTCCTGGACAGATAATTCTCAGATCTATTCCTCCAACTCTAATCTCTCTTCCGACCTCCAATCTCATCTCTTCAACTGTCTATTGGATATCTCTAACTGGATGCCTTTGGGCATTTTAAAATCAACATATCCAAAACTACACTCATTTTTTTTTAATCCATCATCACTCTCCTTTTCTTAACCATGTTACCATCATGGTGGTCCCTTTTGCAGTAACAGTGGAGTCAAAAAAAAGGGGTGAGTTGGAAGAGGTGGAGATTCAACTCTCTCCTGTCTTCCTTTGGCTCTCAGCTCAAATTCTACTTTCCCCAAGATTTTATCCTGTCTATATCTTGTTTGACATAGTTTTTTTTTTAAGCTATCCTCCCTCCCTCATGAGCTACCTAAAGAAGTATTATTTTTTTCCCTCTCTTTGTATCTCCAAAGTTTAGCACTGTACCTAGGCACACAGTAGGTATTCAATAAATGCTTGTCAACTTTAACAAAGTTTCAGGTAACTGAAATCTCTGGTCCATTAGGATATAGATTCAGACAGTGAAATCTCAGTGACAAAAAGGAAAACAAACCTTAAGCAAGATCACTCCTTCTTTGGTTTAATACTTTGAAATTTTGTTCTGTCTTCATTCAGATTCTCCTGCAGTTCTGAATATGAGAGAAACTGGGATTCCTTTCCATTTGAACCCCACCCCTGCTACTTTCTGCCTGTGTCACTTTAAGTAAGTGACCTAGCCTCTGAGTTGATTTTTCTTCCTCCAAATTGAGAGTTTGGGAGCAGATGACTTTTAACCTCAAAGTCCACATTCCCATGATCCTTCTTTGTGCTGATATAGGCCACTGGACCCACATGGATCTGGAGGAGAAAGCGAGAGTGGTCCTCACACCACCCTCCCTCACTTAAATCCAGTTTACTTGCCTTTCACAGTCTCACCTCCCTGACATCCCGGTCCTCTTTGAGACCGAACAACAACTTATCTCCTGGGACCTAAATAGCCTTCACATCCCAGAACTGGAAGGTTCTTTCAAGACCATCTAGTTAAATAACCCTCATTCTGAAGCACCAAATCTCTTGGAAATCTGGAAGTCCGTTGCACAAAGCTGTGGAAGAAGCAACCTGAAATATGCTCTTAGCTTCCCCTTTTCTCCCCTTGCCTGCCCAGACTAGGACGGAGTAGAGGAGCCAATAAGTTCTCATTTGCTGATTGATTGCACTGGGTGAACATTAGATTACATCCAGATGCCCTGCAAACATGTCAACAGTTGGAAATACTTATTCTTTTCAATTAAGGCAGTTATTTTCTCCAATATTTCAACTAAAGTACACAACTCGTGTGGTATGGTAGAAAACATGGGAGATTTAGAGTCGGAAAAGACTGGGAGCTGAATTTCACCTGGGACACGTACTAGTTATGTGAGTCTTGGGCACCTATGTGAGAGCCTCAGTTTCCTCATTTGTATAACGAAGAAAGCAGCAGTATTTACTTTGTAGATTGTAGTGAATAACATAGATGATAATGTATGTGTAGATGATTACAGAATGTCTGTGAATGGTCCAAAGTCTCCAAAATACTTCGATTACATATCAAGACAACATTCCCAGAAGAAGATTCTTAGAGATTCTTAAAGTCATTTTGTTTTGATATCATCTTCGATTTCAAAGATAGGCTCCCCCACCTGTAATGGGCCAGAACTAGAAACAAGGTGCTAAGTAAGTGGAATTGAGGAGACAGTGGTTAAATCTAGCTTAGCATTGATTTCATCCTACAACACATAATGGTTTCCTAGTGATAGAATGATTGGTGTACACTCAGTGTGGAAGATGTAAGGAGGAGCTCCCAGGGCCAGAAAGGACGAGCCCACTAGAAGTTCTCGGAGCCTCAGCCAAGACTCAGTGGAGCAGATTCACAAGCCAGAGAAGGCAGCTTAAGCTCTCGGAACCAAAACTACAGAAGGCCTCTAAGAAAAACTAGCTGAGCCCCAAGTGAAGGAGACAA
>NC_133617.1:731402017-731447017 GCF_048593235.1 Sminthopsis crassicaudata
ATAACAATCCTTTGTGACATTCATGTACTTACTGCGCGTTCCCCAGCAAATGGGGATCTCAGTCATTTTTCCTTGCTCTCTTTCTGCTGTCTTCTTCCACAGAACACTGGCATAAATTATCTCTCTGTATCTGAGACGTACCTTTCCTCATCTCTAAACACCGCTCAATTCAGGTACAGCTTCTTCTATAAAGCATTTTATGAGAGACTCATCAGTAATAACCGTCGCTTGTGGACCACAGATTTGTTTTTCAACTCTCTTTTGTATTTATATATCCCATTTATCTGTGCTAATGTTTTGTTCACCTTCACGTACACTTCATGAGACACTTTGTTATCTTCCAGTCCCAGAATAATTCTCCACAAGTAGAATCTTAAGAAATGTTTGTTGAATGAATGAATGAACACTTTCAACATAGGATCAGAAGTTTAAAGCTAGAAGAAACTTATAATTTACCTAAACTTCCTCATTCTAAAGATGAGAACATTGAGTTTAGTTGTGATTCTACCAAGGTCCCATTAGAAGAGGGAAGTGAAGATTGGGGGAACATGTTTGATTTGCTAGGTCGAAAAAGGACCTAGCTTCAACTCTGAATTCTGTCTTTCTGTCCATGTCTTTATTTCTCTGTCTTTCCACCTGTTTTGTTGTTTTTCTGCCTCTCTGTGTCTTTCCATTTCTCTCTGCCTCTCTCTTTTCCACTTGCTAAATAGATATCTTCAACTCCGAATTCTGTGTCTTTCTGTCCATGTCTTTATTTCTCTGTCTTTCCATCTGTCTTGTTTTTCTGTCTCTCTGTGTCTTTCCATTTCTCTCTGCCTGTCTCTTTTCCACTTGCTAAATAGATATCAGGAATCATTTGGAAGGAAGAGATCAAACAATTGCTCTTGAGAAGAAATGGAGAGAACAATTCACAGCTTCATTCACAAGAAGAGCTCCTTTATCTTCCCGTTTTTTGGACACCGCCGCTATCATTTGTGAATTATGTGAGACTCTAAACCCTCCAAACTTGAATTAAAAGGAAAGAATGTAATTAAAATCTCATCTATAGGACTTGGCTCCCAATTATCTTCTCCAAAAGGAATGGAGGATCTTCGGAGTATAGATTTTGAGCTGATAGTGACTTTTAGAGCTTAATGAATCTGCCTCATGTTGCAGATGAGGAAAACAACATCCAAAGATATTAAGTCACTTACTGAGGGTCACGTAGCTAATAGTTGTTAAGGCTGGGGCTCACACCTAGGCATTGCAAAGTCCAAAAAGAATATTTTACTCACTAAGGCACATTACCTCACTGGACAAGGTGGAAGCTTGGGTCACTCTGCTAGGCTGCTTAGCTAATTTGCCTTTTTGTTCCATGGCCCAATTATCCAATATTATTTTAGAAGAGTGGTAATAATGATAGAATTTATTCCTATGGCATTTTCATATTTGCAAAGTACAGTCCTCACACAATCTAGGAATAAAGTAATAAACGCAATGTTGTCCCCATTGCTTAGATGACAAGACTGGGACTCATTCTGAGAGCTAATTCTTGTACAACAAAGGGAAAATTTAGGTGAGCTTAAAATGAATTCCACTGGTCTTGAGAGATAACACCTGGCTCTCTTTCCCTTTGGAAGATGAATAGAATTATGACAACACTGAGATACTACTCTACAGCCCTCTGAGACTGGCTAAGATGACAGGAAAATAGTGATGAATGTTGATGGGGAGGTGGGAATACTGAGACACTGATATATTGTTGGTGGAGTTAAGAACTGATCCAACCATTCTGGAGAATAATTTGGAATTGTACCCAAAGGGCTATCAAACTGTGCATACCCTTTGATACAGCAGTGTCTCTACTGGGTCTGTATCCCAAAAAGATCATAAAAAGGGAAAAGGACCCACATGTGCAAAAATGTTTGGGGCAGCCCTTTTTGTAGTGGCTAGAAACTGGAAAGTGAATGGATGTCCATCAATTGGAGAATGGCCAAATAAGTTATGGGATATGAAGATTATGGAATATTATTGTTCTATAAGAAACGACCAGCAGGAGGATCTCAGAGAGGCCTGGAGTTACTTACATGAATTGATGCTGAGTGAAATGAGTAGAACCAGGAGAACATCATACATAGTAACCACAAGATTATGGGATGATCAATTCTGATGGATGTGGCTCTTTTCAACATCAAGGTGATTCAGGTAAGTTCCAATGGTCCAGTGATGGAGAGAGATCCATCTACATCCAGAGAGAGGATGTGGGGACTGAGTGTAGATCATATCACAGTACTTTTATTTTTATTGTTGTTTGCTTGTGTTTTATTTTTGCTCTTTTTTTTTCTTTTTTGACCTGATTTTTCTTGTGCAGCACAATAATTGTGGAAATAGGTGTAGAAGAATTGTACACATTTAACATATATTGGATGACTTGCTGTCTAGGGGAGAAGATGGTGGGAAGCAAGGGAGAAGAAAAATTTAGAACACAAGGTTTTGCAAGGGTAATTGTTGAAAACTACCTATGTGTGTGTTTTGAAAAATAAAAAAGCTTTATTTAAAAAGGAAGATGAATTGAAAATCTATCCAGAAACAGGAAAATCTAAGAGGAAAAAGGAATTCTGGGTTAGGGTAGAAAAGGAGTTCCTTTTCTGATTAGATGTTGTAAGCTTTAATTTACTCTCAAGGTCAGAGTCAGCAAAATGTGCTCATTTTAATTAACTGATACCATTTCATTGTCATTCTTACAGTATCTATTGTTTCTTCCTGAAGGACCTTGATAAAAAGGCACATGTTGTCTAGGTTCTGTCTCCCAGCTCCTCCAAATCCATGTAGACTCCTACCCGGGTCCCTTTCACTATAGGCTCACAGAGTTAGAGATGGAAGGGGTGTTCAAGATCATCTGGTCCAGCCTCTCCATTTTACAAGTGAGGAAACTGAGACCTGCCTGGAGCATTGAATGGCTTGCCTAAAGTCACACAGCTAGGATTGCACAGCTAGGATGTAAGCCCTAGATTATCTCTCATACTATACAATTTGGTTGTCAAACTAGCCAAATTAATCAAAGACAAATTAAAGTGTAAATGGAGGATGTTTAACAAATTTTTAAGAATGTGATAAAAATATAAAGTGAACTTTTGGATTTCTAAGTCAATATGCAGCCTGCAGGTATCCATTCTGATTTCAGTTTGAAATCACCGTGAGAGAGTGTTTGTACTGCACCAGCATAATACATTGTGGGAAGTTTAGGGTCTTCTCCCATTTGGTAAAGCCCAGAGATGGGGGGCTGTGAGACAGAGACAGAGACAAAGAGACAGAGAGGAAGAGAAAAACACATGCACATACAGAGATAGAAAGAGACAGAGAGAGGGGGGAGGGAGAGAGAGAGAGAGAGAGAGAGAGAGAGAGAGAGAGAAGGAGAGGAAGGCAGAGTAGGTAAGTAGATAGAAAGATGACTAATGAATACAGAGACAGATAGTAGATAAATAAATAATAAGTAGACATATGAGTAAAATAGAACAGATAGTAGGATTGATAGATAAATAATAAATAGGATAGAAAGATGAGAGAGAGAGAGAGAGAAAGAGAGGGAGAGGGAGAGGGAGAGAGAGAGAGAGAGAGAGAGAGAGAGAGAGAGAGAGAGAGAGAGAGAGAGAGAGAGAGAGACAGAGAGAGAGAGAGAGAGAGAGAGAGAGAGAGAGAGAGAGAGAGAGAGAGAGAGAGAAGGAAGGAGGAGAAAAATAGAGAAAAGGAATGACAAGGATAAAGATAGTGGTGGTGAGACAAAAAATAAATAAATAAAAGCAGAGAGGAGGGGAGACGGAAACAGAGACATAGAGACAGACAGAGACAGGGGAGAGGAACAAGACACAGATTCAGGGAAAACCAGAAAGATTAGCTTGAGAGGACAAATATTCTGGCGTCACTCCCTTGGATATTATATCTAGAGCATCTTCTCCAGATAGATTTGTTTAAAACCTCAAAGGCTTTTCTGTTTCCCTTTTTCTTGTCCATGTTTCTCATTTTTCATAGGTCCCTGAGGCACCTTGCTTACTTCTAAGACTGGCCTCCACTCTCTGAACTGATTCTCACAGGAGATGGCTTGAACTGAATGAATGTCAGAGAAAGTCTGGAAGCTAGAAAAGGGCCTTGGGGATTTATCTGGTAGATCCAGATTTGGTTGGGTTTTTTGTTTTGTTTTGTTTTTTTGTTTTTTGAGGGGGGTTTTTAGAGGAAGAAAATTCTAAGGTCATATAGCCATGCCCAAGGTTATGTAGCTAGTTAGTCAATGGCAGAACTGGGAAAAGAAGCAGCCCAATATGGAGGAGAGAGCTGACTGTGGAGTCAGAGAAACCTCATGTCTCTGATCCTCACTCACCATCCCCATGGTTTGGGTTAAGGCCCTTCTGGGCCTCAGTTTCCCCTTTTGTAGAAGGAGGGATCGGCCCAGATGGCTTCTGGGAGCCCTCCATCTCTAGATTTATCTGCCCCCCCAAAGTTTTTGGCTTTCTTTTCCCACAATAATAGGGTGCTTCCATTGACCTCAGCCCCCTTCCTGTTTTCCTTTTAAATCCTCTACCACCTGGATGTGCATCCTCATCTGGCCCGCCCATCCTTGCTCTTCCCAGGGTCCTCTCCTCATCAGGGCTCGGGCCCACAGTGGAAGCAACCTTTGTGGAGACTGGTTTGCTGCTGTTTCCCTTGCCCTCCCCCACTCCCAGAGTTCCCTCTCTGGGTACTAACCTTTTCCCCTCCTCTGACTTTGGAATCTTATCCCCACACCCTTTTGGCTCATAACGCTAGAATACTCCTCCAAAGGTCAATTGGGCCATCCCTGGTCGGGCCCAAGCATCCGAACCACCCAGGTAGATGGGAACCATTGTGATTTTCAAAGACCCCCTGGGAACATGCTGGTAGCCCCTCCCTGAGCAGTCCATTCCTGGAGCCCCTCTCCTTGCTCGCTGTCAGGAAGTTTACTTTATATCTTACATAAGGCAGAGTGCTCATAATTGGCACTCACTCTTGTTATTCATCCCAGGTTCACCCAAACCTCGTTTCCTCTCCAGAAGCCGAGAAGTTGGCTCTCCCCGCCGCTCTCTGTCTGCTGCTCCGGGGAGTGAGGAATCTGGCACGGGAATTGATTCCTAGCCTAGTATCGGCAGGGCTGCCAATCCGGAATGACCCCAATTCTAAATTACGCTAACAGCCCCGAGAAGCGAGGGAGTTATCTCCAAGAAGCATCTTTCCCATGAGCACGGGGTGGGGAAGTAACACGCTCATTTGCCTGACTGGAAAAGATAGTTGGCACTGGCTATTTGGTCTCTCTGGCAATAGCATCATGCTATAACTTCATTAAAAAAAAAAAAAAAACACCCAACCCAAGAGCCATTAGTCTCCGAGTTCCAGGACCTGTAGGGAGGCAGCCAGGTTCCCCATGGTTAGTGCTAGTAAAGGGCTGGCACAGCCAGGGAACAGACAGGCCCACCCACAGCCAAGGCTCGCAGAGGGCAGCGGAGAGCCAACGTGAACCCCACCGGCTGCAGGAGACCCTCTCAAGCCTCCATCACGAATGTCATCGTCCCAAGTCAGCTTTTTCCTCATCGAATCATGTGTTCTGTGTTCAGGGAACAGGAATTAATTTTAAAGAGCAAAACATTATTAGGAAGCTTAATTTGTTGGAGGAACACCCTATTATACTATATTCCAAGGTGATTTTTAGCTTTCCTATCCCCTTTTATTTCCCCATAGCATGGAAATTTTGATGATGGGATAGAAAAGCAAGAGAAGAGTAACAGATCCTGCATTATGGCTCACCGGGATATATCCTTTGGTAGTTGGATAAATCTGGAATCTCATTAATAAGGGTACTCTCCTCTCTCCAACACAGCAGACCAACTAGGGCCGTTATTCTTTATTTCGTTGCATAGATAAAAGCAAAGGTGCATCCATCCAATACGTTCAAAACTCACCTTTTGATCAAAGGCTCTTAATCTGAGATCCACAAACTTTGGATTTTTAATATTTTGATAAGGACTTTTCAGTGGAATTGATTTCCTTCGTAATCCTATGTATTTTATGTTGTGCATTTAAAAACAACAGCGCTCCATAGGCTTCAGCAGACTGACTGCCAGAGGAGTCCATGACAATAAAAGCTGGAGAATTCTGGCGTAAGATCCCTGTAGGTTTTGTGGAACGAGAGCTGTCCAGCTTTTGTCTATCATTTTTACTATGGGATGAGGCCGTATCTTTTTTCTGGTAAAATGGGGTCTTGGTGAGTTCTTCTAAGCTACTTCTCATCCCCATATTACTATTAAAAACATGCTGCTGCTTATTTAGACAAACTCAGCATTTTTGGGGGACCCTTGAGTCCAGCAGCAATTCTGATTCTTCTGAGACCACGGTGCTCCGGGATATATGTCCAATAGCTTAATCAGAATATTGGTTTTTAAAATATGGACTTTTGTAGTGAGGAATAGATTGAGATCATCCCTAGCACCATATATTCTCCTTGACGCAATCTAGCTCACTGTTCTACCCAATTTAGGATCCAGATGACTCCTTCTGCAGTGTCTATTAGCATTAAACTAGCTATGGACGAACACGATTGATTGTTCATTGAGCGATCAGGCCATAATTTGGACAATATCGCTTTGTAATCCACTCGGTTTTTCCTGTGTAGATCGTCAAGCTGATCGCGATGGATTTCATCTAGAAAGTCCTGTCGTTTTTCATGGTTTGATGTAATTATCTTTGGGGAAGCGTCATCTTCTACAAGGAAATAGTTTGCATTGAAATTTTTTAGCCATGATGATTGGAAATACCTTTAATGATTATATATTACCCTGTACTGTGCCTCTGGATACTCCATCAAAGCTTCGGTGAATGAGTATATCTTTGTGTTTCGTTTGTATTTATCATGGAATCTCCTCTCAGCCCTTCAAGCATAATTGGCCCACCTATCAACCTTACCAGAAGTAGCCTGACATGACAATAAAGCGTTGGACCTGGAGATGGGGGAATGAGGTTTGAATCCTGCCTCAGGTATACAATAACACCGGGATATAACTAGAAATTATATTTTAGCTTAGATAAAATCACTTACGTATGGGGCAGTTGTACTGGGCGATGGAATGGTCAGTTGACATGAGAAGAGGACAAAAAGGAACAGGAATGGTGATAAAAAAGAGAGAAAGCATGACCCATCATGTCAGTGATCCAAGACAATCCCCTAATAATCCCTATGGCTCTAACTATGATCAAGTGTCTTAACCCCTTAGATACTCTGCTTTCTTATCTGGAAAAATGGACATGTTACTTGCTCTATGGAGGGTAATTGTGCTACCAGAATGCAGACCTTATATAAATGCAAATTATTAATATCATAATGGATGCCAAATAATATAATAGAAAGAACACGCTGGCTTTGACATCAGAGGCTCTGGGTTTCAATTCTATCTCTGACAACTATTTGTACCTTGGCTTAGCCATTTTTCTCCTTGTACAAATAAAGGTGTTAGATTAGGTGGCCTCTAAGACCTCCCTTCCAGCTCCAGTCCCTAGATTCCTATATTTTTTTTCCTAATAAAGAGAATCTTAATTTGGGATCCCCTTAATTCATTTAAATTTTTTCAACTACCTTTCAAAATCAAAAAACTCTATTTCAAAATTTTTTTAAATTATAGAAAATTTAAGATGTTTCCTGTATTTCTATGTAGTTTATTTTATGCATCTAAAAATACTGTTCTGAAATAAAGTCCACATATTTCTCCAGGCTGCTATTCCAGGACACAAAAAAGGTCAAGAACTCCTGTGCTAGTCCATTAGTCTTGTTCTGGCTGTTCCCTACTCAATCTTGACCCACTGACCAGCCATAGTTCTTCTGTAAATTACTTACACTATTCTGCCAACATGACCCATATGGACTAATTGTTTTCCTGCGATCTCATTCCTTTATTTATACCACTGCCGATGCTTGGAGTGGTTTCCCCCTGTCGGCCACCTTTCCTGATTCTTCCAGTTAAAAGCCATTTCTCCTTTCTGAATTTCTCAAACCACTCTCTTAAAACATAGCCTATGCATTTATGTTATTGCGAATTATCTTATTATCTACACACTTACCATGTTATGAATTACCTTGTAATTTTTTGTGTCTTTGTCTTGCTCTCCCTGGTAGACTATTAGCTCTTTGAGGGAAAGAATGGTCTCTTTTGAATCATGATAAAAACATGGCACAATCAGCACCCATACAGCACATTTGTTTAACTGGATCAAATCACCAATTTTAGAACTCCTATTTCTTGTTGCCAGCTAGCTCCAAAAACATTGTAACAATTAACAATTCCACTAACAATAAAACAGAGTGTCCCATAGCCCAGCCAACCTTGAATTTTGTTGTTTTTAACTGGTTTGCTAGTTGGATGAGCATAAGGTGACATTTCCAAGTTGTCTTAATTTGCATTTCTCTGGTGATTGGAGTATGAACACATTTTTAAGTACGATCTATTTTTAACCTTTTCATTCAGGCCTTTTATCAACTATTCCATCCAGGTGAAAGTCCCATCGGGGTACCTTTTGAATCATGGCATAAGGTAAGAGAGCCACAATCCCCTCCCCTTCCCATACTGCCCCTGCATCCTTGTGGCAGGAACAGGCTCCAGAACAGAGAACCTAAGAGAGGGAAGGGCCTAGTGAGCTCACTGTGTAAGGATCCCTTAAAGGAAAGGAGAATATCTTTTAAGTCTTAGATTAATTGTTCTGGGCCCCAAAGAGCAGGTATAAAAGTGATGGGCAAAAATCACAAAGAAGCAAATTCAGATTCAAAATGAGAATAGAATTGTAACCACTTAGAGCTGTCCAAAAGTATGATGGGATGCCACAGGGTAGGAAGGTTCTCCCGACAAAAAGATCTAGGCAGAATGATACGTCATGCTGTATGTGGTATTTCACTCTAGAGGTTTAGAAAATCCAGGAAAAACCATAAACCAGCAGATCAACTTTGAAATTTTATATTGAATTAATTATACATTTGAAAAGAAAAGTTCTACTTAATGATTCCCAGTTTCATATACAATCCCCTTTTCCTGTTACATAAATATATGTATATGTATATATATATACATACATCTATACACTCATGTATATATATAGTATTATGTGTAAATATGAAAATACCCATTGTATTTGATATTTGTTAATTCCAGAATAAGATAAAATAATTTTTTTCTAGCTTGTCTTCACCACAAAATGTTTCCCAATATGCTTTGAGCTGATGTGAAACCATCCGAAGGAAACTTGAAATTTATAAGGAGGGAAAGCTAGGAAGCTAGCTAATCCACCAATGAAATGTTCACCCCAGCAGCAATTTTGGCCTAATGTTGCCTTGGCAGCATCCTGATGAAGATCCATCCTGGAGAAGTCCTTGTCCAGGAGTCCAGTCAGAAATGGATGATTTTAAGTCCCTGTTGCCCTTGCAATGTACTTTAGACCCATAATTGGGTCTAAAAGCCTGTTTGTCTTCAATCTTTCCAAAAGAAAATGTTCTTCACCTTAGTTGTTAGGGAACATGAATTAAATCAGCTTCCCTCAAAAAAAATCCCCCCCTTCCTTTATACTTTGCTGTTTAATTGGCAATGATTAACCTCAAAGAATTTCTCCTGACTACTACAGGGCTTGATGAAGGCTGTTTTATTTTGGTGCCTGATTTGGTTCATTCCTTGCTGTTTTGCATCTGCCTTTGTTAGTCATTGTGTACAGGTTTGGGTTTTTTTTAATTATTTCTCCACTCAGCATCACAGGTGATTCAGGGAAGAAATCATAAAAACAAGCCTTAGGACAGCATATGCTGAAATTGGCAAGGTTTATTTTTCCTTAAGGGGAAACTATTGTTCTGCCCAATGAGGTGATTCGTCTTCTTCATTCTGAGTACAGTTGAACAATGGGCTGACAAAGAGACTACATAACAAGCAATATTCTCCCTTAAAATATAGGGAGTTTCTTGGAATTGATGATAAGAGTTCATTACGGCGCCTGGTACGCAGTAGGCATTTAATGGATGTGCTGTTGGGTGATTGGTTGATGGATTCAGGTTCCCAATCAAATTGTTCTCCCTTACAGAAATGTGTTCCAGAGTTGGGAGAGGTCTAGAGGGATCTCCCGGCTGTTGCTACAGACTAATCCCCCGGAGAGTCTGAATTTCTATTCCTGTAAATATGGAAAGATCTGTTCCCTATAGAAACATTTTCCCATTGGGTGATTGTGTGTGTGTGTGTGTGTGTGTGTGTGTGTGTCCCAATTAGAACAACTTGGTGTGATGGTCATCGGTTAAAAAGAGCATTCATTAGCAATCAAGAATGGATTGAACTGGGAAAGTCAGGGCTTTCATCTTAGGCAATTCTGATGATTTCTACAGAAAACTAAGCTGGTTAACGACTCCTACCGAAGATTCATTGCCCTGTGTGCGGCTGGAGCAGCCAAAAAGTCCTGTAATGAAAAGTCAGAGTAACCGATGAAGCTGCGGACCAGATGGGTTCCTTTTGTAGCACCCATGGCCAAAAGCCCGCTGGGGATCCGGCTTCTCTGTTCATCGGAGGCTCACCAGGCAGAGCTGGGAATACTGTAACCTTATCAAACTATCAGCCTCAGCTCCACCTTTTCCTTGGAGACCGGAGCTTATTGACTTCTCAGAAAGGTAGGCCATGTACTGTTTCATCTATTCAATGACCTGGGACCTAAAAGAATCAGGGTATTTGCTTCCCTCTGCCCACAACTGAAAGAGTTTGATTTGGTTTCTCTGCTTTTGACCAAAAAGAATCAAAGCCCCTCAAAATGAGATAAATATAAGCCGGGGTCACCTACGAGTGGCCCGGTGACACTGGCAGCAAGACAGTGCTAAATTGCACCCACCTGCCATCCTGAAAGAGGAAATGAACCTATCTCGTTTCCAAGGGGACGGGCAGCCTTGTCTTAATAAGCCAGATGATGCTGTGCTATTGGGGTGAAAGAGCTAGGGGAGGAAAGCTTGACTCCTGGAAGACTGTTTTTCAGACGCTTATCTCTGAGGCTCTAGTTGGTGTTAATCACTTATGAAATGATTAGGAGACCATTTTTCACAGCCAGACTGACTCCAGGCAGCAGTGAAAAAGACCTCAGTTCTCTTTCCGACTAATCTCGGGGTATCAGACTTCTCAACAGGCTAGGGAGGAATGGCCCAGTGAGTAAAATGCAGATTGTATGAATGTAGAATTAAATGGCTTCTATCCCGATGAAAAATGAAGCATGTATGTACACACACACGTAATGCCTTTGGAGTCGTGTCTATGTAAAAGTTCAACCATTCAGGCAATTAACGGAGATTTCTTTCTGTCTTAAAACCAACAAAACAACAATAACAAAACCTCAACTTCGATTTATTTTTTTGTCTCCCAACTTCTCATCATGTGGGCTCAAAGTATGCTATATCATGTGTCTTTTTTGTGTGGATTCTGGCCTAAGGTACTTGTATTATTCTAACTGGGCCTGGGGCCAGACTCCCAGAACCTTCTTTGTAGCTATTAAAACTTTGGTCGCATCTCAAATTTCTTCTTCTTCTTCTTTTCTCTCTCTCTCTCTCTCTCTCTCTCTCTCTCTCTCTCTCTCTCTCTCTCTCTCTCTCTCTCTCTCTCTCAGATGATCTTTGGCACAATTTCTACAGTCGTGCAGCCGGCAAAAAGAATTTTCATAAAGTGTTAAAGCAACCATGAAAATAAACACTGGTCCGTATGGCTATGGCCCAAAAGGGCATCAGGACGGGTCTAATGAGTGGCAGGCCCCAGACTTAATGAAAACCAGGGATCTGGTCTAGAGAAATATTGCTGATAGTCTGAATTTTATTTTGATTCCTTTTCTATTTGGTTTTCGGAAGATGTTGTCTTTTGGGGGAATCTTGTCGTGAATTTCCTGCTCGACCTAGAAAATGGGAAAAAATAAAAGGAAATAGAATAGCTAAAAGGGAAAACAAGTCCTCAAAGGCAAAAGAAAAACAATTTCTGCCCTCAAGGAGCTTCCCTTCTATCAGAAAAGAAAGGTATGTGTATGTAATTATGAAGCTGTAAGCTAGGTAGTGCCATAGTGGGGAGAGTGCCAGGCTTGGAGTCTTTTTCCTCAGTTCTAATCCAGCCTCAGATGTGTGTGAACCTAGACAAGTCACTTAACCCTATTTGCCTCAGTTTCCTCATCTGTAAAATGAGCTGGAGAAGGAAATGGCCAACCACTCTAGTATCCTTGCTAAGAAAACCCCAAAGGGGTTACAAAAGAGTTGAATATATGACTAAAAAAATGACTAAACAACTTAGTATGAAAAGAAGTTCAGACCATCCTTCTCTCAAGCAAGGGCTCTCTCATGGACAAAAAATGCCATCTGCATCCAGAAAAAGAACTAAGGAGATTAAATGTATATCAACACATGCTATGTTCACTTTTTTTTTTTCATTTTTTTCTCTCTCTCATGGTTTTTCCTTTTTTCTCTGATTTTTCTCTCCCAACATGATTCATAAAGCAATGTGTATTAAAAATAAATAAATTTACTAGAAAACAAAGCAAGGGCTCTCTCATTGGGTGCTTTCTCTGTACCTTCCTCTATCCCCCCCCCCCCTCTCTCTCTCTGTCTGTCTCTCTCTCTTTCTCTGTCTCTCTCTCTTCTCTCTCTCTCTTTCTCTCTCTTCTCTCTCTTTCTCTCTCTCCTTCTCTCTCTCTCTTCTCTCTCTCTCTTTCTCTCTCTCCTTCTCTCTCTCTTCTCTCTCTCTGTCTCTCTCTCCTTCTCTCTCTCTTCTCTCTCTCTGTCTCTCTCTCTTTCTCTCTCTCTCTTATCTCTCTCTTTCTCTCTCTCCTTCTCTCTCTCTTCTCTCTTCTCTCTCTCTCTCTCTTTCTCTCTCTCTCTCTCTCTCTCTCTCTCTCTCTCTCTCTCTCTCTCTCTCTCTCTCTCTCTCTCTCTCTCTCTCTATTTCTCTCTCCTGCAAGTACTCCTCATCCTGATGTGTTTGTTTCTGTACTTATAATGATGATCTGTCTTTCCTTCTTTCCATTACCTTCAATAAGAACACAGTGACAAATGATCTCTACTTAGATGAAGCAGAGATCTGGCAATTTAACTGGCAGTCATCATTCCATACATGAAAGGTCAGGATGAAGTGGAGTGATTGCAGCCCAAAGGCTATGGGAAGAAATATTACAGGGAGGAAGAATTTTACTTCAGATCTGCGCTCAATTCCAAACAAATATTATTTTGTTCAATCATCTCTCAATTAATAAGTACCTACTTTGTTGTCTCAGGAGTGAAGCTAGGAATACCTTTCTCTTTGTCTTTGACCTCCTTGAGAGATACACACTCAGTAATGGCAGCCGTAGGTAGAAGACACAAATAGTTTCATGAATTTTTTTGCACAATAGTTTTTCAGAATGGTTGGACTGATTCAAAGCTTCATCAACTCTGTATTAGGGTAGAGAGGCGGTACTCCTCCAAGACTCTAGGACTTTGGGAAAACAGACTCTGTAAAAGTCCAAGACATGTTAATAAAATAAACTCAACTGGACTTCCAATGAGTAAGACATAGTCTTTTGCCTAGCGTAGTTAGGGCTTGTTTAAAATGATTGTCATATATACTCAGAGAGATATCAGGTGATAACATGTGACAAATTGAGCATCAATGTGTCTCAATTCACCTTGCCTGGTTTGGATTTTCTTTTCCTTGACCATCAGTCAATTAACAAGCCAGAATTTCTTGTATCCCAGGCATTGGGGCTGTCACTAAGGAAACAAACAAAGACTTCAAAGAACTTCTGTTCTAATGTGTCAGTCCCTACCCTCCAACTGCTAACATTATAGTGGAGGAGACACTTAAACCCAATATTATGTCACAAACAGATTTACATACCTAGCATTAAATCAGCAACCAAAGGGTTTTTTTAATTATAGCTTTTTATTTACCAGATATATGCATGGGTAATTTTTCAGCACTGACAATTGCAAAACCTTTTGTTCCAATTTTTCCCCTCCTTCCCCCCACCCCTTCCCTTCAGATGTCAGGTTGACCAATACATGTTAAATATGTTAAAGTATAAGTTAAATACAATATATGTATACATGTCCAAACAGTTGTTTTGCTGTACAAAAAGGATCGGACTTTGAAACAGTGTATAACTAACCTGTGAAGGAAATCAGAAATGCAGGCGGACAAAAATAGAGGGATTGGGAATTCTATGTAGTGGTTCATAGTCATCTCCCAGAGTTCTTTCCCTGGGTGTAGCTGCTTCAATTCATTACTGCTCTATTCAACCAAAGGTTTTTATTGTTTACTTTTTATAGTGGTATAGTCATTTTTTGCTCTGAATGAAATTTCATATATTAGACAACCAATCAGTCCTTTAATCAAAGAATTGCTTTTGAGGGTTAATTATAACTTGCTCTAAGTATGAGAGAGGTAAAGAGGAAGAAAATACCATGATTATTATTCAGAACATTGTTTAACTGACAATCTGGAGGAGGCACTGAAGACTCTTTTAATTAATCCTCAGATCCATTTACTTTATTGATCATTGATATCATTATCAAAACTTTCATAAGAGCCAATGCCTTCTCAAAAAGGAAAAAAAATTCTGGAGGGTTACAACCATTTAAAGAAATTTACATTAAAGTTACAAAAAAATTTCTTAGGAAACTAAGGCATTTGTTAAGCCACAGCAAAACACTAAATGCTAAATATAATTTATTAATTACTTTATCTCTTAAAAGGATCCAGGGCCCAAGTTTCCTTTCCACCCAGGTTTTATTGCTTAAACAAAGCTCTATAAAAAGAGGACTTACTGAAAAATGAAGGGACAGTGGCCTAACTTGAAACTGCAGATGCAAATGAGAATTTATTAACAGTGCCCAAAAAAAGAATCTGTTTGTGGAGCTA
This sequence comes from Sminthopsis crassicaudata, assembly GCF_048593235.1. Lineage (NCBI taxonomy): Eukaryota > Metazoa > Chordata > Mammalia > Dasyuromorphia > Dasyuridae > Sminthopsis > Sminthopsis crassicaudata. The sequence goes on from NC_133617.1 coordinate 731,416,924, forward strand.
ACACTTCTTCTTTGACACAATGCAGTAAACACAATATGGTGACACAAAGCACTTAAGTAAATACCAACTCTAATAATAACCGGGTCTCTATTGGACAGTATTTTTTAGCATGTATATGTTTACTGTGAAAGGTAGCCACCTGCTTCCAAATAATAACCTTTGATGCAGAGGAGACCCAGTAGGCTCCATTTTATTTCACAAACATTTAAGGGCCCACCCTGGACAAGGCGTTATGATAGACCCTCTAGAAACAGAGACAAAAATGAAAACAGTTCTTGTTCTCAAGGAGGCTTAAATTTATTCTACTGAGGAAAACAACACAGAGAAATAAATACTAAACATAGACAAAGTAGTGAGGTCATTTCATGAGAGGGGAAATCAATCAATCAACAAGCTTTTGTAATTATTTATTATATTGATTAGGCTCTTGATCAGGAAGATCTCATGGAAAAGGTGACACTGGAGAGAACAGAGCTAGAGATTCCAAGAGAGGGAAGGGAGGGGGGGCATTCCCGGTCCAGGAGATGGAGAGCTTGTGCAGCGGATGGAGGAAAGAGAGAGGTCGTCAGCGTGAAGAAGCCCTTGGCATCTTGGAGAAATTCATGTATTGGATATAGCTTGTTTGTACATATCTGTGTGCTTGTTGTCTCCCCCATTCTATTGTGAATTCCTTGAGTGCAGGAACTGTCTTTAGGCCCTTTTGAACCCTACCAATTAACAAAGTGATGACACGTGATGCGTGTTTAATTAAGTAGGCACTTAATAAATGCTTATTGACTGTTATTCAATCCACTGCAATGAATATTTGTTCAGTGCAAGGGCCAGGGCCAGGTATTGGACATATAAGGATGAGAAATATCTATTCTCTCTCCTGGAGAAACTATCAATCTAATGGATGAAATAAGAGGGCAGTAAGGATGATATAATATGGGACTAGCACAGCTCCCGGGCTACTCCTCCGAATGCACTGACGTACCAATGTCAGACTCCTGTAATAATCAAGCAAGAGATAGCAGAAACATTTACTAAGATGACACCGTAAAAACAGTAATTACAAAACATCTACCCCTTAAATCTAGCTCTGGGCTCGAACCCAGGAAATAATGATAGTGAGGAATGTATTTCAAAGGGGACCATAACTTCTGCTACTCCAGTACCTGGAGGCCCTGAATCTCTCGGGAGAGTCCTTACGCAGCCCTCCTTGGGCTCCCTGAGAAACTTTACCTTGTGGTCCCCCTCCTGGGGGTTCCACAGCTCCCTTCCTGGGCTCCTCAAAGATTCTTCCTCCCTCAAGGGACCATCTCTTCCTAACTGCTGATTGGTGTGTCTTCTACTGTGTTAATGGATGTCATGCTCATTTGGGATGAGGAAGAGGAAAAAAATCACAAAATGCTCCCAAGCCTGGAATCTCTTGAATTCTAAAATCCATTAAAGTAAAATTAGACATGAATAAATATTAGAAACAACTTAAGTGAATATATACACATATGTGTATGTGAACTTTATATGATATGTTGTGAGAAATGGATGGGTGTTTGCTTGGTTTCCACAGTTATGAAGGTTGAATTGGAGAAACGGGACTTGAATCGGAGGCTTGAAACCTTCAGGGACGAGGGTAGGTGGCCAACAGCACATAAGCTCCTTAGGGACAGGCAGGGGTTGGGTTTTGTGATGGGGGGGGCTGAGATTTGAAAAGAATCATTTGTTTTTTCCACTGTTGAACCCCCTCAGTACATTCACATTCTTGCGCCCCTCCCAAGAGGCCACAAGATCCTGTTTGACCAGACCTTGCTCCCTCTCTGGAACTCAACCGTTTTTGGTGCTGAAAAAATGCCTTTGTTTGGGGCTCAAGCTCTGATGTAAGGAAGATCCAGGGGTGGCGGGGCTCCCCTTTAGGGTCTACATAAATTTGTTGAGAACTGCTCACCTTTGCACTCCCTTGCTGATGCCATTTTGGTCGACACTGGATATGTCCTTTCTCATGAGAAAGCAATAAGTTCCTTTTTACCTCTCCTAGGGCAAGTCTCTGATTGATTAATTGAAAGGGAGTGGGGGTCCTTACCACCCACCCGTGTCTCCGAGAGGCTGTACCATGAGTGATAGCCACACCTGGATGAGAGCATCTCAAAGTGGGCGGTCACCAACAGGTTCAGACCCATCACTGAGTCGAGGGGATGTCTGCCCCAAACGGGTGAAGACTCCCAGGCAGATGAGAATTTATTCCAACGGCCATGAAGGAGGCTAAAGCAGATGATGAGGGGTGCTTAGAGCTCCATCAGACTCTGAAGATACTATATCCTGGTGACTTATTTCTCGCCACTGAACTCCCATGATTCTGGAAGAGAGAGTGAGGATGAGGACTTTTGTGCAATTCTGTCTCACTTAAAATCCAATTCACTCACAAGTCAAGATATCAATCACTGGTCCTTTTCAAAAATGAAGGACGAACAGCAATGTGTGTGTAGATGAGTATAGAAGTCTGAATTCCAACTGCATGGTGCTCATGAAAAAGCCATTCTGTTACCATAACCAAGTAAAACAACATCCCATCAAAAGAGTGACAGCCTTTCTTTTTTTTTCCTAACAGGCAATTGGAAAATTCAAAACCTCTCAGGAGTTGCAGAAAATGAATTTCACAAATGAATGGACACTCTAACTCCCCAAAGAAGAGTCAGAAAGTTCCATTGATTTTTTTTAAACAACCGAGTCGTCTCCCTTAACCATTTCTAACCGAAAGCTGATCTTTGACTTGGTATTTATAACCCAATGGGGCAAAGATGGTAACTATATGACTTTCATGAAGACTTCTATAAATAGCTAGAAAAGTGGATACATCTGGGCAGTTTTTATTATTATTATTATTATTGTTGTTGTTGTTATTATTATTATTATTATCAACCTATGGTGCTTTATAGAACCAGGACCCAGGATTAGCCTCCAACTCAGTGTACTATTATTTGAGTGATTTCTGCCTCAATATCACAGAGATGGGAAAAGTAGACCTTTAGCGCAGTCTAAATAACCCTTGGCTAAATGCACTTTTGAGGGCGCCCATTGGGATCCCGGTTACAAGAACTTCAGCTCTGAAGAGCGATTGATTGAAATAACAGGGACGACGAGGGAGATGAAGCAATCGGAGCACAGACCCAGATCCTCCGTCGTGCGATGGTGACCATGGTAAACAGACACGAGATCTGGCATTCTCCTGGTGGGTGTGCATTATGAAACCGCTGCCCGCTGATGGGTTGGATGGGGCTGGGAGCACTGCTTCTGCTCCGGTTACCATGGTGATCTCAGGAGTCATAAAAACAGTGCTGTCTGAAGTCACACCTGCCAGCACATGGGTATCAATACACAAATATAAGACAGAGGGACAAGTATTTGTCATTTCATGCCAACCGAGGGGCTTGGGGACCAGAATGCCCTGGATTCAAATCCCGCCTCTGACCCAAGCTTGTGACCACAGCCAAGGAACCATCTTTCTGGTCTATAAAGTGGGCTTACATGACATTTAAGTCTCCTATTGCACTAAATCTATGATCCTATGAATTCGGGGAGATGGCAGGAGTGGGGTTCCCAAATCATGACGTATTGGAATTCGTGGGAATGTTTATAGATAGCTAAATATAAAAAAGACAAACCTGTTGGTTTATATAAGTCGGTATCAACTGAAAAAACGAGATGAGTCCTAGAGTGAAAGACTGCTGTCCCTGGGCAAATGATTTAATCACTCTTAAACTCAGTTAAAATGAGTATTATCATAGCAATCATCTCTTAAGGTTTGTGAGGATTCATGAGGTAATGCAGATAAAGTGTTTTACGATTGTTAAAGAGCTATATAAATGCTACCTATATTATTATTATTAAGGGTCTTGAATATTATTAGTTGTCTAATATGTTATTATTAGTCCAAAAGCTGGGACTTTGGGTTGTTTTGATTGTATCCCTGAATCACAGATGCCTCTTTCTCAAAAGAATTGATAAATTTCTGGCCCTCCATAAATGGGGAAGAGCAGGAGGCAATGGGAAGGATTTCTGCTTTAAAATGTAAGTCTGAAAAAAATTTAAAAATAAAAAAAAAAATGTAAGTCTGAAAGGGCAGCTAGGTGGTGCAGTGGATAGAGCACCAGCCCCGAAGTCAGGAGGACCTGAGTTCAAATGTGACCACAAACATAAATATGAGATCTTCAGTATTGTATAACTTAGTCATCTTTGGACAAGCATAATTTTAAATGTATATTGTAATTAAGATCACTGGAAGTGGAGAAAGGAGACCTGGACATAATTGCTAGCTCTAGTACTTTCTAACTACCACTTTCAGCAAGGCATTTAATGTGCCTCAGTTTTCCCACATGAAAAAATGAAAGAATTGAGCATCTTCCCGGTTTCTCAATTTCTATAATTGATGGGCTGTCATCTCAAAGGATCTTCTTTTAAAAAAGAGAGGAAAAGATGCATTTCTATATTTTATTTGAAAAAATAATTATATGTGGTCTCTTGTTCTGGATCTATGATGGGCAATTTCCAATGCATTCTGTCTCAGCCCCTGCCTGGTGACTTCTATGGACTCAGAGAAGTGTCTAGGGTACCAAGAGGTTAAAGTCACATGGCCAACATGGAGTAGAAGTGAGCCTTGATCCCAAATCTCCCAGCTCTCTAGCTGCCTCCCAACAGGAAGGGTAGGTAGTGAAAACATCCTCTGTGAATATAGCTCTTCTCTTGAGGGATGAAGCAGGCAGGGATGGGCAATGCTGACTTATGAAGAATGGAGAAGGGAAATGAGAGAAGTTTCTGTTTGATGACCTCAATCATCTCTGGAAAATCCTGTGTAATTTGGGGGGGATGTTCCGTCTTCTGATGGTTTAAACTTGCGGGGGGGGGGGACTGTAAATGATGTTAGATGGTTAGCAAAAATTTTATTGGTCAAATATCTTTGTATTATGCTGATGTTTTTAGAGGAAGAAAAGAGGTTCTGTTCCAAGACATCTCCAAATGGATAATAGCTAACATTTATATAGTCTCTTCTATGTGCCAGGCATTTTACAATTGTTATCACATCTGATCCTCGTAACAACGCGAGGATTGTTAGAATAGAAGAAAATAGAAGCTGTTATTATCTGCATTTTGAGGGGTGAGCGTAAGAATGAAGGTCAAGGGAACCGAAGCAAACAGAGATTCAATGACTTGCCCCAAATCAAACAGCCAGTACGTGAATGAGGTCGATTGGAAGTCTCCCAGATGCTAACCCAGGTGTTCCAACCACTGCGCCACCCGCCTGCTTATCTAGCTTGTATCTAGAACATGCACAAATGCCACCCAAGTAGTCCTAGATTGCAGAGATCTCCAGGACCAGAGAAAAAGCCATTTTTGCAGCCAGACTGGTATCACTGATCTAAAAAAAATGAAGCTCTCCTTCTCCCATGTTCATCCTTTTTTCACTCCCTTTGCCTCTTGGAAAGAAAAGTTTTCTTTCAAAAACAGCCCGAGCTTCTCCCCACACCCCTTTACCTGAGACCTTTCCAGATCCTTCTGCTTCTTTGGCCTGCCCCTCCCACCCCCTCTCTCTAGCCCCCTACTACATCACCATTTATCTATTTAGTCCCTATCTATCTAGCATGTGCAAATTGCTCCCCTTCCCTGATAGAATCCAAGCTCCCTGAAGACAGGAACTGTTTCTTTGGCACGATGTCCAGCACATGGGACCAGAGGGGCTTAGGAGGTGCTTGCCGCTTCATCGATTATTATCAATTCTATTAATTATTTCATCCAAACAAGCAGAACTTCTCTAGTGGATTTGTGTCCAGCACCTCAACTTCCCCCACCAGAATAAATACTAGATTGGGCTAACGGATGGGAGGAAGTCAGTGCCCTTGACAGAAAGATTTCCCCAAAGGCCTCAGTGCTCAACCTCCAGCTGAATCTCCAGCTTTTGAGAAACTTTGGGGGGGAGAAATCTCAATGATGTTGATCTCTTGAACAAGCTGGAATCCACAAGAGTTTATGAATATAGTTCAGGAAATGAAATGTGGAGAAAAATTACATCTGGATTCCCATCAGCCTCTAAGTGAAACTTTCTTCCTCATTATAGGAAGTCCCAAAAATCTCTTGTGTAGTCCCTATTAAAACTTCAAGACTGCACTGAGACTGTGGGGACGTCCTATACCCAAGATTGGTTAGGACCTAACGTCCATCTGAATCCCTCCCTGAACACGGAAGTGACCCCTGGTTCTCCAGAGCTTCTCCTTAAAGTTCAAACTCTTCAGATCCCTCCAGATGGGACGGGCTTCAAGGACGGACTAACGAGGTTTCTGTTTTTGTGAGCCGGCCCTAGTGAGACTTGAAGCTCATCATCAAAAGCCTGTCCACCGGGTGATGAATTTTCCTTGGCCACAGTAACTGGTGAAGCCTGTGTGCGGAGGCCCGTAATGACCACCATCTGCCTCAGAGCAGGGATTGCTCACCCGGGCAAGATCACAGGGCTTTTGAAGGGCTGAATGATAGAGTGCATCCAAGTTGAGAGCAGCCCATTATCTATTTTTGTTTTCCATTTAATAACACTAGGGGGAAAAAAAATCAGTCCAAGAGGAAGGTATCCCACTAGAAGGGTGGGAATCAAAGGTGAAAGAAATGAAATCATTTAAACTTTTTTTTTTGCTCAGAAATATCCCAGCTAAGAAAAGGCCTGTGCTGACAAATGTAACATTAGCACATTGTATCAACATTCCATGTGCTCAGAAATCCAATTTATTTAGGCTGTAAAACCAGTATTAACCCTCTTCACACCAACCAAACATGGTCTGGTTTCTATCACATGATTGAAAAGGCTCTATTAGGGCCTGACATGGTGGGAGTTGGTGAAAGGTTCAGTGATTTTCTCCCTCCTCCTCCTCCTCTCCCTGGTTACTGCCTAGCCTTCCTCCACCCTTCCACCCGACTCCCTTTTCTTTAACCGATTTGATTTTCCTTATATATTTTGACCTTTGTCAATCCTCCCTGTTGCAAACTTCTTCAGTTTTGTGTTCTTTCTGTCAGGCTTCCATCCTTGTCCCTGCTGAACCAACCGGTCCCCAAGTAAAAAGAACTGGTTCTGCTGGCCAGGCTGATGTTGGCTGTTTCAGCTTCCAGAGTGACTGAACATTTACGCATTAAGCATTACGCTTTCTGGCTTGAGAATTATCCAGGCCCTGGATCCATAATCCCCCCCCAAATTATTCATCCATTACCAAAATGCAGATTCTCTGACTTCTAAAACTGGGCATTTTGCCCTTGGATGGTTGGTTCGACATCTCAGTCATTGTTTGCTCATCTATTAAAAGTGGAAACTAGACTGAACTTAATTTTTTTTATTATTTTTATTTTTAATATTTTATTTTTCAAATACCCATAATGATAGTTTTCAACATTCATTTTCTTTTATTTTATTTTGCTGAGGCAACGGGGGTTAAGTGACTTGTCCAGGGCCACACAGCTAGGCAGTGTTAAGTGTCCAAGACCAGATTTGAACTCGGGTCCTCCTGACTTCAGGGCTGGTGCTCTGAATTTTATATTTTATATATTTTATTTTCTATTTTCTTCTATCACAATTGGGGTTAAGTGACTTCAACATTCCTTTTAGTAGTGAGACTGTGTGTTCCAGATTTTTCTTCCTCCTTCCTTCCATCTCTCCTCCCCAAGACAATCTAATATAGGTTAAATATGTGCAGTCCTTTTAACATATTTCCATATTTTAGACCAGACTTATTAAATAGATGGCGTCCTCTAGCTTCAGGAGAGTAGGGACTTTGTTTTTTCTCCACCTCTTCTTACTGAGCACAGTCTGGCTCTTGATAAATGATGGATTACTGGATTTCTTGGATGATTCCTCTACTATATAGGGAGTCTGTGTGAGAAAGTGGGAAATACTCTGAATTTGGAGTCCGAGAAGCTGAGTTCGAATTCTCCCATTTCTCTGCTCCTCAGGTTCCCTTTCTCTGAAATGGGCAGTGAGGGCATCTTTTAGCTTTAAAAAGCAAAATGGGGGATCAGGAAGCTGAGTGAAACCAGAGATCATTTTTATAGGTAGAAGCAAGTATGAAGGTAATGAATGAATCTATAAAAACCTCCTATGTGACAGGCAGTGTTCAGTGTTGGGTTGCAAATCCAAGCAAACAATGGATCCTGCCCCCCAGGAGCTTGCAGGCCAGGAGGAGGCAAGCCACCATGTGGGATGGCTAGATAGAAGTTGGGAGGGTGGTTAAGGATGACCAGGAAGTGACCCATCTCCCACCCTGCTCTCCCTCCTCCCCTTCCCACAGTGGAAGCCATCGCTCCCAAAGCCATCCTTTCCCTGTTACTGGATAATTACAGGAAATCCTGGCTCTGATGTCCTTGGGGGGTAGGGGGAAGGGAGGAGAATTCTTGCAAAAAAAAAAAAAAAAAAAGTCATGCTCTTTTGCTTCTGCCCCCTTTCTCTGCATCTGGCTCTGTGCCTTGAATTTGCATTCTGCTCTGCTCCTATTTCTGTAGTGACAGCTCCTTCCTCCCCGGCCCAGGCCCCGCCACCCACCGCCAGCCGCCGCTCCTGGGATGGGCAATGGGCTTTCCTGCCGCAGCTGCTCCCTCCCCAGCCTTGGAGCGTCAGAGCTGGGAGCTTCCTAACTCTAATTAGCCTCTCTTCAGTCCTTGCTGCAGTTGTCTCTCTCTTCTGAGGAGGGAGAACTGATTGTCTCTGTGGCCTTGCCCTTTTCTCGAGCTCTGAAGGGAGTTTAAAGTTCCCATCTTTCCTTGAGCAGTCTGCCCACTCCCATCCGCTCTCCTCACCAGGCGGAGAAAGGCCTTGTGGGTAAATCTTAGCTTTAGGCTTGGATTCAGGTCCGGCCTTGGTCATCTGCTTCCTGTGTGGCCATGGACAATCAATAAAAAAAACATTTATTAAGCACCTATTATGGGTGCTAGGGTACCAAAAAACTTCCTACTCTCAAAAACCTGGATTCAAATGCCTATGACTACATGTGGAAGCCATTTAATCTCTCTCATCCTGTCTTCTTCTCTGTAAAATGGTTGCTCTGAATGTATGGTCTCACGATTTAGGCCCCTGTGGGGATAGATTTTTTTTAGGGCACCCCGGTCTGCCTTGGGTAAATTTTTCTCTCCTTTTCTAGGTGTCCCATTTTCAAAATGTAGGCTACAGTCAGGGCTGTTTTTAGGCAAAAAAGAAGTCTCGAACAATCAGGCTTCAGGAAATGGGGTAGGATGTGGAGGGAGGGGCTCCATGGGGTTAGAAGCGACTGCTTTATTAGGAATAACCCATCAGTGACACAGCAAGGATCAAGCTGCTTCCAGGGACAAAATTAACTCCCTCTAACGTGATAGACTGAAAGCAAATCGTATTTTGCTTTATTAGACTGAAGCCAACACAGTCTGTTTTCATTTTTCTTACTTTCCTTCGGCTCGGCTGAAATATGACAAGGCCCGGGAACAATGCGTCTGGTCGGCGGCCCTCGTCTGGGCTCCGACTCACGACACGGCTGATATCCTGGGCACATCCATCAATATTATTGACTGGGCCAGATCTGGAGTCGAAACAATTTCAGCCACGTGATTTCGCTGCGGCGAGCCCCACAAAATGGTGGATGGGGGATAGGCTGTCTGAAGACTGCCTTTTCCAAGATTCGTTTGGGGAAAACATTCGGAATCTTAAAAATAGAACTCAGAGTCTTCACAGCCAGGAAGATGCTTAATTAGATTCATATAGGAGTTACCAGCTGTTCGGCAGCCCAGCAGAAATATTTGAGGTCTCTTCTAGCTTTAGGCAGAAGTAGGAACAGCCCCTCCCTCCGCCTGCCTGAGCCCAACAGGCTCCTCAGTCCATATGATTATTTTCTTTCTGAAGGTCAGACAGGGCCGGAGGTCCATCCTCAAAGCACGGGGCTCCGGGTTTCCTCCTTCCTCCTCTCCTTTATTCCTGCTGGACCCACCCAAGTCTCTCTGGACTCAGTCCAGCCCTCTACGTTTCGGGTCCCCTTGCACCCAATCCCTCTGTGGCCCCTTCCCAGTCCTGTGGCTCAGACCGCCGCTATGTGGACAGTCTTCAGGATTTCTTCTTAAATCTGGCTGTTATTGGGTGGAAGGGCGTGGATGCACAGCCTTCCGGGCATGGAGCATCTCTGGGGCTTCACAGCACTGTACTGGCCAGGACGGCCAAATCAAGGCAGACCACGGGCTTCCAGGGTCGCCAGTCAAAGCTATACTTTACCCCCTCAAGTGCTTAACGGTCCTATTTTCTGGCTCCTGCGGGCTCCCACAATTAGGGGCGATGGGCCCAAGGCCTGGACCAGGGGAGTGGACCAATGAAAGCCTTGGCCTTAGATCATGTTCAGGAGGCTGGGAGCCCGCGTCCCCCCATGATGATTCCCTGTCTGCTTCAGAACACGGAGATACCCACTGTTTCCCATAAGCCTATCTCTGTGGTGGCGAAGTCGCTCAATGGGGCGCTGAGCCTGAACTGAGTACCCTACAAAAGGCTCCAGTGGACACATTCTCTCCCTTCTCCTTGGTGGCCAAGAAGGCAGGAACTTCTAGGTGGGAGAAGGGAAAGGGAGGATAGAGCAGTCAGAGAAGCGGCTGCTGCCCCCATCTCCCCACCCAGCTACCATGTGCCCTTGGACACCCGTGTTTCCATTTCTTCTGTTTCTGCTGGGTTTGGTCTTTCCTGATCTTAGGTGAATTGGGATCAGAAATGGAGCAGAACCGGTTCTGAACTTGTGAGCTTTGAAAGACTGAAAAGGGACATCAGAGGGTGAACAACTGGAGTCTGTTAGTAGTCACGGCAGCCAAGCCTATTGATTGAGGAGCCAGCCCGGAGGGGTGAAGGAAGAGCTTCTTCCAGGCAAGGAGTGAATCCGCCCAACGGTCAAGACAGCGTGCCCTGAGAAGGGAAGAGGCTCGTCCCCTGTGTGGGCCACAGCAAGAAGTGCACTTGAAGGGGAAACATTTGTGTCCAGGCAGCACGATGGAGAGAACACCGACCCTGGAGTCAGGGAACCTGAGTTCAAATTCTATCCCCGGAACACACTAGCTACTGTGTGACCCTGACAAGTCCCTTAACTGCTGTCTGCCTCAGCTTTCTCTTCTATAAAATAGTCATAACACCTGCCTCAGGTCATTGCGAGTATTAGATAAAATAATTTATACAAATTACTTTGCCTGCCTTGAAGCACAACATATGTATATGTAAAATATAATAAATATATTCATGCTAGTATGACTATATTATACTATAACCACTTTAAGTTGCCTGCCTTGAAGTGTAATATTTAAATAAGTATAAAATATAAATATATGTGTGCTATTATTACTATTACTATACTATAACTACTTTAAATTGCCTGCCTTGAAGTGTAATATTTAAATAAGTATAAAATATAAATGTATATGCTATTATTACTATTACTATACTAAAACCTTAATGTATATATCCTACATATATATGTGCAAAATACAAAAATATGCGTGCTATTGTTACTATGCTCATAACCACTTTAAGTTGCTTGTCTTGAGGTACAATATAAAAATAAGTGAAAATAAAATATATGCTATTATTATTAATGCTATGATACTAAAATCATGAAGTTGGAATCCCTTCTTCCTAGGTGCTTAAGTGTATAGAGGGATTGAATGTGCTCCCTTTGAATGGACTTCAGGCCTTGCTGTATCTTTTCCTATTCCTTTGTAAAAGGTAAGTGATGTTTATTGATGAAATGATATTAGGTAGGAATGCTCGATGGGGGCTTGAGAATGAGAATATACTGGAAGCATCTCTCTAGCCCCTCAGAGCTACCTCTCCCAGCACCCTGAGGGAGCAGTGACTATCTGTGCTCTAGTGACCTCCTCTACCAGTGAGGGGAGAACCCGGAGAGCTTACCTAGAGAGTGGGGCTCCAGACCAACCTCAGTTTTAGATCACCTTGGCCCACCTTCATACTTTCCTCCTCTCTTTTCAGGTTTTCTTTTCCCATAATACCGGGTCTAGTTCTCTCTGCTCTTAAGTAGGAAGCATTATCAAACAAGTGAGCTTCAACAAGTGCAGTAATTGAGGGGGGGGGGAGTCTCTAAAAATATCGCATGGACTCTCCATCTCCCACACTCCCTCCTCCATACCCAGAGCCCAGCTAGCTCACCTCCATGACAGATGATGTTCACCAGCACCAATCAGGTGCGCCAGCACCTGACGACACTAAGGGGCCCCCAGCTTCTCACGCTCTCTTGTTACCTAGATCAAGGATTCTTTGCTAGAGATTCGCAAACTTTTCCAAATGTTTTGATGATTATCGCAATATAATTGTTTCCCTTTTCAATGCTATGTGTTTTGTTTTATGCATTTTGATACCTTATTAGGAGGAAGGACCCTAAGGCTCCATTAAGCTTCCAAAGGCAGCCAGGAGGGCAGAACTGAGTCCAAATGTGCCTCGGACATCTACTAGCTGCGTGATTCTGGGCAAATCATTTAACCACTCTCTGCCTCAGTTTCCTAAAGTGTAAAATGGGGGAAACAGCTTCTACCTCGCTGGGTTGTTGTGAAGATAAAATGAAGTAATGTTAGTAAAGTTCTTATCACATACATTAAACAGCTTTAAAAAATGCTTACTGCCTTCCATCTCCTTCTTTCCTCAAAGGAGTCTAGGTTCTACACACTAGGTTAAGAGTCTCTGGATTACAGAGAGAGAACTATGGAGACTGAATGTAAATCACCACATGTTATGTTCACTTTTTTTCTTCTTTTTCTCTCATGGATTTTCCCTTTTGTTCTCATTTTTATCTCCCAACATGATTCATAAAGAAATGTGTATTTTAAAAATTAATATATATGAATAACCAGAAAAAAATAAAACAATTAAAAAATGAATCTCTGAATTAGATGGACAGGCCTGTCAGACTATGAGGGACGGTTGCCTTGAAAAGTGGTACCAAGTGATCATTCAATCCTCCCTTGGATCAGTCCCCAAATCCTAATCTCTTGTGCCCACCCCCCCACAGAGACTCTCAAAGTCAGTATGTATTGAAGTGTTCCTCCAGTGGGGCTCTCACCTGACCAATCCCCACAGAGGACTGTGGCTCCCCAAATATTTCCTTGGACTCCTTTTCAAAATGATGGCTAATTTTCTAACAAGAAGATGTTCTCCACTAAATGCACCCCCCAGTCCAATGCAGTGCCCTTTATTCAAGATAAAAGCCAGTTGGACCTGCTCAGTTTCCAACGTGCTAGGCTGCTTTCTAAACCCAAGGGGAAGCTGTCCCAGGAACAGAAGCTACCCGTGGTAATAATTCAGGTAGAGAAAAAATGAGGGGGCTCCAGAATGTAGAGGCTTCAAGAAAAACAGGCAGGAATAAGTGTGGGGGATGGAGGGGAGATATTATTGCAAGATTTTAGCAGCCAGCATTTGAATTTCCCTTAACCATTCCTAAAACTCAGGCCAAACTCTCTCAAACAGAGATCTTTAACCTTCTGAATCCAAGGCCTCTTTGCAATCTGGTGACTCAGATGCATAGAATAAAATACACAGAATTACAAAGGAAAGCATGTGATTTTTTCCCCATCCAAGTGCACAGACTCCCAAAATCTCTGTGGACTCAGGGGTCTAGAGAAAGCGGAGCAGCCTGTGTCTCTTTTCTGTTGAAATGTTTTTCTTCCCCCTCCTGCTTGCACTGCTTCCAAACACTGGATCTGTTTGTGCTCATTTTGTGCTCAGTTCTGGGCAGTAAGTTTTAAAAGGGACTAATTGGAGAGCATCCAGAGGAGCTTGGTGAGCATGGTGAAGAGCTGGGAAATTAAATCACATCAGGATTATTTGAAGATGTTGATCATCATGGTTGGGGGGGGGGGGGAGTGGGAGAGGAGGAAGGCGCAGGAGGAGAGAAGGTTAGGACTTCCACATGAACACAAGGAACAGATCTGGGAGAAAAAATCCTTTGGGGAAATATGGAGTACAATAATAATAATAACTAATATTTATTTATTATTAAATATATAATTGTAATCATTATGAAACCCTTCAACGTGCTATCCTTAAATATAAATGGTTTATTGCAATAGCTAACATTTTATATCACTTTAATCATTGTGATACCTTTACAAAGCGCTATTATAAATATAGTTTATCGTAGTAGCTAACATTTATTTATTATTATAGTGGCATTGTAAGGGTCACGATATTTTGTTAAGGTTTGTAGCCCTTATTTCTTTTGGTCCTCACAGTAATGCCAGGAGGCAGTAGAATGATCCTCCTTTTACCGATAAAGAAACTGCCTTGCTTAGGCAAGTTGCGCAGGGTCACACAGCTAATCCACGTCTCAGGCAGAGTCGGCCTTCCTGCCCCCAGATCCCCACCACGCCGTCAGCCGCTGGGTGCCAACACCACTTCCTTGCACGGTAGGAAGAAAGGAGTTCATAGCCATAGTCCAAATCTGAGGAAGTCGGAGTGAATGGACTCCCAAGGAGAGCGGCAGATTCTGGCAAAAAGACCCCTTGACTCATGCTACTTGTCTGCCCGCCAGCCAAAGTCCTCCTTCTCTTTGCTGCACTGACCTTGTCTTGCTTTGAGCTCCATCTCCTTGGGAGCCAGACTTGCTTCCTTTTGGCTTTTCTATCCTCGGCACCTTAGTATAATCCCTGGCACCCGGCGGGCATTTTATAAATTCTCGCTGCCCGGTTGGGCTTGGACTCTCGCCTCCAGTGCCCCCCAGGACTCAAGGAGGGGGTTGGGGGCTACCACTGTAGAAGACCCCTCCCAATTCTCTCATTGCACCATTGCCACATCCCCTCCTTGAGTTCTGCAGAGCGGCCGTCATTCCATGACTCTAGGAATTCTGGAACCACGTAATTCCCTTTCCTTTTCATTATTAGGATTTGATAGATGGAATTTGAGTTCTAAGTGAGCCCACCAATAGGAAACTAGTAGACTAAGTAGGTGACAAATCACAAAGCTCACTCTAAATGAGGTTTCCAAGCTCTTATCAGAGCAGATTTCCAGAAAGGCCACATCCAGCCTCCATCGCCTAGGGGCTCTCTGGGCACGGGTCAGTTTTTCATTTATCCGTTACTTTTGGGAGTCCATAAGGTATGCTGTAGTAGTGAGTACCCAGCCAGGGTGGGGAAGATCTGAGCTGGGTGATCCCAGGCAAGTCAGTTTGTCTCAAACTCATCATCTGTGAAATGGGGCCAAAAATAGCACCCTGCCAAGGTTGTGAGGATCAAACGAGATGCTCAACGCAGGGCCTGGCACATAATAAATAAATATTAGTTATCCTTAACTATCATTATTATAAATCATCTTACGGAAACTAAACCACTCCAACAGACTAAGGGACTTTTGCACTGAGCGTCCCTCATACGGGGATTGTCTGTGCTCACTTGTCTGTACTCTCTCTCCCTTCAAATTATTTTAGATTTGTGGGCCTTGTAACTAATATGTTGGCTCCTTGAAGGAGGGGCCTGTTTCATTGTCTTTGCACATGGTAATGCTTATAAGAGGCTCTTTGATTGATTGACTGAGAGCAGAGATTACTTCTTGGTTTTGTTTTTTGGCATCCTCAGGGCCCGGTACAATGCCTGGCACATAGAAAATATTAAATAAAGACTGGCTGAAATGGCTTGAATGGAATTGAGTTGAATTGAACTGGGGGGATTAACAGATAAACCAAAGATAGCAATCATAGCTTGTGGAAAAGGGAGGATTTGAAGTAAATAAAGAAACTGAGACATTTTAACCGCATGCCCACAGTGGGCCACGAGGGAGTTCCAGTCCCTGAGATGTGGGACACTCTCTCTGCCCATTGGACTACGACTGACATGCTGCCACAAATAGTGATAAATCAGGAGTTAAACCCCACAGATGAGAGGTTTAGGGCACCCTACCACCCCCATGGCTCTTGATCAGGCGAGGAGAGACGAGACCATGGGCCCAATATTTTCTTTTAGGAGTAGAAATGTGAGCGAGGTCCAGCTTTGCGTGGGAAGGGCAATGTCTTTGTGTCGTCAGGCTATTGAAATTTTTAATTAATGAGCTAACTGAAACTAAACTGGGCTGCTGTGCAAACAGAAAGATGTAACTCAGCACTCATACAAAATGTTTGGAAGGTTGTCTTAGCCTGACATAGATCATGGGGGCCACGGAGGGCCAGTTTGGTGACCATCTCAGCTCCTTCTAATCGGTCCAGAAGGGCCATAGCAACGGCAGATGGTTCTAGATGATGGCCTTCCTGGTTCTGTAGCTGTGCTAGAGGCCTAATTCTCCACTCTTTATGCAAACCCACCAGCAGAGGTAGAAAGCCCTTCTGCCTGTTCTTTTTCAGAAGCTCCTGAAGAGCTCCATCTCTGACCTGGTTAAAGAAGATACAACTAGCTGGATATTACGCTCCTAGAACAGGTTAATTAAACAATTGTGTAGCCTATTAAAGCTGGAGAAACAATAGGGAAGAGAGCTGGCCTTGGTCAAACCGTACTTGTCAATTAAATAATTAATAATTAATAAATAAAAATAATTAAATAATTGATGATTAATAAACCCTGGGTATACAAAAAAAGGCAAAATACAGCCCTCGAGGAGTGGGGGGGGGCAGCACGCAAACATACTCCCCATGTAATCCTAATCAGGACCCTTAACCAGACTATAAATTGTAGAGAAGGCACTGCATTGGTAGAAGAAATTTTCTCATTCAGAAGTTCTCCATATCTAGGAAGTCACAAGGTCTCTCCTTGTGTTTATATAAAGGAACTTCAGGAAAATGCTTGTTAAAAAACAAATTCTGATAGTCCAAGGGTGGGAGTTTAGGCCTGGAATGTAGAAGAGGGCACAGTTGGACATGATATATTTGCTCTAAGAAATACGAATCCCGTGAAATGCCGGGCTTAGATAGCATATGAGAAAAGGGGGCCGTGAGGCACATTAAGGCTGAGTACTTCTCAGGGACTCTCCCTCCCTTTAGACCCCAGAAGACTCGGTCTTTGGATAGGAGAGATCTCGACCAACCAAAGCTCCACGTTTTCAGGTATCAACAAAGTCACCCAAAGTTGCAGAGGTAGTCAATTTTACCAGGCAAGTGGGAAGCCTATAAAATTCACAGATGTTCTTAAGTCTTTGAAAAATAAAAACCGTACTACCTGGTGGTTTGGGAGCTTTGAGTTTGAGAGCCCGGACCAGATGGCTGAGCTGAAGGGGTGAATCAGCCTGGGGATGAGTGAGAGAAAAAGCTCTCTCACCATCTCTTACCTGTCATAATTGGACTCCTGCTCTTCAGAAGTGCTCAGGCCGTGGGCAGTGGGAGTGGTCCCAGCCTACTGTCCTCTGAGCCTCCAGAACCTCTCCTGGTCCCATGACAAACGACTCGCAGACGGGCCAGAAGAATTCGGCTATTGTGCTTCTATTGTGTCAGAACCTGGAGCAGACACAGACCAAATATGTGTCCTGCACAATTTAGCGAAATTAGGAGGAGGATTATGTTTTCGGCATGGGGAACAGCCAGTGCAAAGTCACAGAGAGAGGAAGTGAGTCTAAGTAGGTCAGATTGACTAAACCGTAGAGGAAGGAGAGGAATGTAGACTAAGGTTGGAAATGGGGGTTGGGACCAGATTGTGGAGGCTTTCGAGAGCCACGGGGGATTATGGAGTGGGGGACGTGACACGGCCAGGCCCTGAATCTATGGGACAGCTTGGCGCTGGGAGAGCACGCAGCCGACTCCATCTGCTGCTCTCAGTGTCGATCGTTTGCTCCCCAAGCTTCCCAGGGGAATAGACACTCGGTGTGGGCCCGGTCCCATCTTTGCTGTAACCCCACGGCCCCCATCTATCTGGAAGACTTGAAAGGGAGCAAGTGACTCAGTCGCTGTCTGAGCAGAAAACGGGGAATAGTTGGGGTTTGGGTTGGGGGCTGAAACAAAAGCCTCCCATCTCTTGTCTTATAAAGTACTTACTAATGACTCCTGCTAAGTTATGGGGTATGAGGAAATGAGCTTTTTGGGGGGGGGGAGGAAATCTTGATCCAGGAATAAATAGGATACTGACCTGGACCAGTCAGAGAAAATAATTTCCAAATACAGGCTCATTTTCTTGAAGCCAGATATAATTAAGGGAGAACAAGTTCCAAAGTGACCAGGCAAAGGCTTGTCTTAATGTAACTTCCCTTTCCCCCCCTGATCTCCTCTTGTGGCAGCCATGGGCAGCCCATACACTTTCCTCCTTTTGCTTTCACCCTTGCCATTATGGCCCTAAAGGGAAGGAATCAGAGTGCTGTGCCTGGAGAAACAACGAGTAAGGAGTGATCTAACTACTTAAAAGATCTAATGGAAAAGACTTGTGTGCTGTTCCCCAAAATGGACTGGCTGTTTCATAAGCTAGCGTGTTCTTTATCACAGAAGATATTCACTGGGGAGCATTTGCTCCCTCTCCACAAGGGTTGCTTTGAGAGGGAGTGGGTTCCCCCTTTTAGGAGATCTGCAAGCAACGGCTGGATGACCACAGTCAGTTATGTTACCGTGAGGATTCCTTTCCAGTATGGGCTGGACTGATGCCCCCTGGGAGCCCTTGTGACGCTCACGTTCTGTGGTTCTGTTTGGGGTGCTGTACATGAGGTCACTGCACTGGCTAGAGGGTCACTCTGAGGCCCCTTAACATTTAGAATCTATGATTGTGGATACTTGTTACTTTCTAGCTTTTTTTTTAGGTCTGTGATCTAAGAAATATGAATACTCAGCCTTACATGACTTTTCATACTGTGCAATTCTTGACTTAATCCTATCTTAAAACTTGTGCAGAGGTTAGTAACTTATAGTTTAAAAGGCAAGTCATAGATAAAATGTACTCACCCAAACAAAGGTCTTTCCAAGCCACTTTTCCTCCATACTGCCAGCTCCCTGGAGTTTGAATAAAAAGAGTTTCATGGGGAGGATGTATTTTCTGCAATTGAAAATAAGCCTTCCTGATGCTAATCTTGAGGATGTCATTGGTGGATGTCATCATATATGGCCACATGTACAATGGGGCTGCCCTGTGAAAGAGTGTTCCAGGTCACTAATAATAGAGAAATGAACATCAAAACAACTCGGAAATTCTACCTCAGACCCAGAAAATAGGCAAAGGAGACTGAAGATGGGAAATAGTGTGGAAAGAGCTGAGGAAGGAAAGTGAACCAAAACTCGTTGATAGAACGATGAACTGAGTAAGCCTTTCTAGAAAGCATTTTGGAATTATGCTTTTAAAAAGTGACTGCCCTAGAGCAAGAAGATTTAAATGAGGAATTATGGTATGATTCTCTTGAAGAAGCTTCAACCCTGCCTAGAGAACAGATTATTGACAGGCCCACATCAACCCCACCTTCAGAGATGGAGGAAGAAAGAGGGGAAGAGGCAGAAACACAAACAGAATTGCCTGTGAAGAAGCCTAAGCCTATGACAAGATTAGAAAAAGCATTGGTTAAAGCTAAGAGAGAAGGACAGGATATAAGTGATTTTATACATGCATATCCTGTGATTGAAAATACTGACTCTGTAAGTAAAAAAAGGAGAAGATATGCACCTTTAGATTTGAATACAATTAAGGATTTGAAAAAAGGTTGTACCCTTTATGGGGCTACATCAGCTTATGTCAAAATGTTACTAGATGGTTTGTCTTATGAAGTCCTAACCCCGAATGATTGGAAATCCATAGCAAGGACATGTCTGGAACCTGGAGAAAATTTATTATGGCTTGCGGAATTTCATGAATTATGTAAAATTCAAGTCAGATGCAATTTGGAAATAGGAGTTAACACACAATTCACTTTTGAGCACTTGGCTGGTGAAGGTCAGTATGGAGAGAATTCGGAACAGATTAATTATACCATGACAATATATGAACAAATTGCTAAGGCTGCAATAAAAGCTTGGGGTGTCCTTCCTGGACAGAAAGATCGTGGAGAGGCTTTCACTAAAATACAGCAAGGTCCCAATGAACCTTTTGCAGATTTTGTGGGACGTTTGCAAACTGCTGTCAAAAGAACTATTGGAGAAAATTCAGCTACAGAAATCATGACCAGACATCTGGCTAAGGAAAATGCCAATGAGATTTGTAAAAGAATTATATGGGGATTAGACAAAGATGCTCCTTTAGAGGAGATCATAAGACGCTGTGCTACAGTGGGAACAAATGCTTTTTACACCCGGACAATGATGAATGTGGAAAGACAGGGTCCCTCCTGGCAAGGGCCTTCTAGAGAAACTCAGCGATGTTTTCAATGTGGAAAAATTGGACATCTAAGAGCTCAGTGTAGGTATGGAGATGCAGTGAGAAGACAGGGTGAGAGAAGACCTAAAACTCCATGTCCAAAATGTCACAAGGGCCTCCACTGGGCCTCTGAATGTAGATTGACCCAGGGAAATGACAGGTGGGGCCCAGCTTCAGCCCCCCAAGTGGGGCATGATGGCAGCCAAGGTTACATCCAGAGAATTTTAAGACACGATCAATCAGCCAAAAGGCAATCAGATGGAAGAAAGGGATTGAAATTAGGAAAAATAGAGTTGTGTGCAGTAGAGACTACCGAGATACTCCCTGGAGAAGTGAAATCTGTTCCTGTTGAGCCTATGGATCCTTTGCCTCCAGGCAGTTGCTGTTAACTCTTGTCCTTAGAAGTGACTTCCCTTCCTGCAGAGAGCCCTGTCAAGCCAGATGCAATTCAGAGTCTTTCTTCTTGAATCCTGGCTCTGAATCTCCTCCAGCTCTTATCCTTCTCCAGGCCGATCTGCTCTCTGCGCCCAGTGCTGTCTCTTTTTATCCTCCCAGAGAATGGGCGTGGAATAATGCAAGGGCTTCTGGGAAGAACCACCCCAGCCAATGAGCTTTGCCCCCTCTATCAAGTCAACCTGAGTTCTCACCTTGTAATTGACCAGAAAACCTGAGTTCTCACTTAGTAATCCTAACAATACCCTTTGGCCCAGAGACCTTCCTAGTATGTACCTTAGAGAAGTGGAAAACAGAAATAAAATTCCCATGCATATCAATGTTAATTAGGGAGTGCTTAAACAGATTGTGATATGGGAATAGAACGGAAAGTTATTTTACCATCAGAAATGATGAATATCAAGAATTCAGAGATACGTGGGAAATTTTATATGAAGCAAAATAAAGTGCACAGAACCAGGAAGGCAATATGCATGATTCTGGTGACATAAATTGGAAGAACAACAACAAAAGAAATTGAAAGATATGTAATTATACAGTCTGGTACAGAGGAAAGAATGGTCAATCTGGATTGTGGGGATCTTGATTCAAACCCCTGCCATTACCAACATAAACTTGGGCATTTGACCTCCCTCACCTCAGTTTCCTCATCTGTAAAATGAGTAGGTTAGATTAGATGAAATCCCTTCCAGCTCTGAATCAATGGTTCCATAATCAAGTTTACCCCCCCCCAAAAAAAATGAGTAGATGTGACTCTCTCTTCCTCTCTGCCAAAATGGACTGTTAATATAAAACATTGTACATCCCATCAGACTTGATTAATATATTGGCTAATTTGACAAGCTGCTATTTTGCTTTCTCTTTTTCCTTTTTTTTGTAACAAGGGATAGCTTCTTGAGTATGGATGGAGAAAAGGTACAATTAAGAAATGAAGGTGATATAAAAACAAAATACATAACTTAAAATCTTAAAAAGGAACAAAAGGTTACTAGTTATTTCCCATGGCAGATCTAAAGTCAAAAAGCAATTCTTAGAGTGGAAATGTTTATATGAATAAATCAGTGAATTGATCAGGCCTTAGCCAACTTTCAGTTAAGTAAGGAGCCAAAGAACCATTTCCTACTTCCCCCAAAGAAGTGAACTATCCAGTCATTGGCCATAGCCATTGTCTCAATAGCCAGTGTAGGTTTAAATTATCTAGTGTAATTGCATGAAAGCAATATTTCCTGGGTTTTATGAATCAGTGATGTGTATGAGGGAGGAGGAAGTGATGAGAAATGCATGTACTCTTCTCTGCTCATCTCCGACTCCTAAGTGATTTTAGGAAGGTATTTGTGTTTCTGAGAGTTTAAATGAATAATCTGTGGCTATGATTTGACAGCTCTGGTGACAGAAAGGATATATATCATCCTTTGTTTCTTTAAAATGTTAAAAGAACAACTACTGTCATCAAATAATGAATCAGGGCTCACATTTGCAAGGTACAATCCTAAGGATTATGAGTACAATAATCCCCCTAAATGTCACGATCCTTGTTGAGGAGGAATTTATCATTCAAAAGCAGTAAAGTCTTCACAAAACTATGCAGAAAGGCCTTTTTATGAAAACCTATAGAAAAAGGTAAGAGTTTCTTCTTCTTTTTTTTTAATCCTCACATGACTCTTATTTTTGGAAACACCCATTTCTCTTTCTATTATGGAAATTCCCTCTTTCTGGTTTCTAAGCTCCCTGCCTTGCTAGAGACTAAGCCATTTGACCCACTAAAGAAAAGAATTAGTATTGAGCCATAATTAAGAGTCAGAAATTATGGATTTCCAGGAATATCCTCAGACATTTCCCTTAGAACTCATTCTAACCTTACAGAAATGAGTCTGTTGTGAGTTACTATGTTATTGGAATGGGTTATGATTTTTACTTGCTACTAACTGTCCATTGTTTCTCTTTCATAAGTTGGACTTTTAAGATTTATAGGAAGTATTTACTATATATTTAAAAGTCTGTTTTCTTCACGTTCACCGGCAGTGGTAGAGGCCAGAGAAAATATTTCTTTGGGATTCACTTTACATATGTTATAGAATGGATAAAAAAAGAGCAGAAGAGAAAATAGAATTTTTTTTAAATGAAAGGTAAGACTAAAAGGAAACCATACATTGAAAAATGAACAGTTATATAGATGGCACATTGTGCTGGTCTCATGTTCAAATCAATAAGCAGTTATTAAGTATCTACCATAGGCCAGGCACTATGCTAAGGGGAAAACACAAAGCAAAACAAGAAATCAGTGCTTGATCCCAAGGAACTCACGGTTGAATATGGGAGAATAAAGTGTAAAAAATACATTTAGACATGATATAAACAGGATAAATTGGAGATAATCTCAGAGGAAAGTCATTAAAATTAAGGAGCACTGGGAAAGACATCTTGTGGAAGGTAGAATTTTAAATGAGACTTGAAAGAAGTCAGGGAAGCCAGGAATCAGGCATCAGGGTCCCGGGGATGTAGTCTAGGGACTGGGGAGCTGGTGAAAATGCTCAGGAGTATTTAGCACAGTGCGGTAGATGAAGGAAAGATGTTGCATAAACATTATGATTACTCTGATGAAGATTATTAAAAATGCCTGGAGGAAAGGCAGTGCCTCAGTGCACACCTGGCCTGGAGACAGGAAAACTTATTTTCATGGGTTCAAATCCAGCCTCTGACACTTCCTAGCTGCGTGACCTTGGGCAAGTCACTTAACTGTTTGCCTTAGTTTCTTCATCTGTAAATGACCTGGAGAGGAAATGACAGGATGGCAGGATCTTTGGCAAGAAAATCTCAAATGGGGTCACAGAAGAGCCTGAAAACAGAACAAACAGATCTGAGAATTATCTGCATAATGAGCTGAATTCATGGGAGCTGAGGAGAAGACCAACTGAAATGGTACAGAAGCAGAAACAGGACAGAGCCTTGGGAGACAGCTACCATTAACAGGAGTGACCTGGGTAAAGATTCAGCAAGGGACTAAGAAGTATCTACGCATGAGAACTAGAAGAGAACATTATCCTGAGGGAGGAGGGAGAGATCCACACGCCAAGGGCTGAAGAGAAGTCGAGGAGCTGAGAGGGAGAAAAAGCCATTAGATTTGTCTCTTACGGGATCACCAGTAACTTCAGAGTTCAATGGCAAAGCCAGAAGCTACAATGCAGAGAATTCAGGAGAGAGAAAAGAGGAAATCAGAGAGCCTTCTTCCTAAGCACTGGGTCAGATCCAGTCCCTACCATGGACTGGCCTTGAGATACAGTCACTTAGCTTCTCAAAGACTCCAGGCCAATTTCTAAAATTATAAATAGCAGAAGTGTCAACCTTCATCCATAGGGAGAATTACCCTAAGAAATCCCCACATTGATGAAGCTTCAATCACAATTCAAAGAGCATCATGGTCTAAAAGAGTAATTCTCCAAATTGGGACAAAATCCAGCTATTTAGTTAATTAAGACCCAAACAACCCATTTTATTTAAATATCTAAGCAATTGAAAGACATAAATTATTTTTAATATTCTCTATGGAAAGTCCTGTATTTCATGTTGCATGTCCCTCTATAGTTAGAGAGTCAACAAGCATTTATTAAGCACTTGCTAAGTGCCAGATACTATGTTAAAAGCCAGGGACACAGAGCAAAGTATCTCCAAGTGAGAAGGAATGCTAGCTATTATTATCATTGCTTAGCCTCTTTGGGTTTCCGTTTCCTTGTTTATAAAATGGAGATAGCTCTAACATTTACTTCAGAAGCTTGTTTGAAGACCAAAGGAGAGAACGTATGTAAAATACTTTGCAGACCTTAAGGAACATACTTTATGAATTCTATTGATAACAATAAGAGTAATAATATAAATGCAATCAAATAACATACTCTGGTGAAAGGTATTTTGAGCTAAATGGCAAATTGTTTCAGCTAAAGCAGAATTTTTAGCTCCAAGGATGAGAGATGTTACATAAACGTTATGATTACTATGATGAAGATTATTAAAAATGCCTGGAGGAAAGACACTCAGTACATTAGCATGCAGCACCAAACTTGGAGAAAATGAAGATAATAAGGATTACTGCAAGATACAGATCATACATTCTCAGCTGTGTTCAAGTTGATGGCTAGTCTGGAGGCCAGCTTTGGTAGATAAAATGAAGGGAGAATGGAAGATGTGAGAACAGACAGATAACAATATATAACGGGAAAACTCAGTGATTCAAGCTGAAAGAGAAGGCTTTTAAAATTCTCAGCTTTAACTAGAGACTAAAAGCAAACCAAAAAAACCTAGAATTTGCTTCAAAGGAAGTATAATAGAAGATTTGCAAATCAGAAATGTGGAGTGTCAATTTAAAAAAAGCCAGCTTTGTGTTTGTGGGACAACAAGATTGATTTCTAATTAAGGGAGGGAGAACAAAAGCATAAGTTGAAGGAGAAATAGACAAATGGAAGAGGAAATCAGCCTTTCTGCCTGCCTAGTGAAGCTGAGAATGGATGCCCTCTTGCAATTCCTTTGGTGCCCTGCCATCTTCCTTTGCTGAACCTTTGCCCTGTGGTCCTTCCCTTCTAGAACCTCTCACCCACTCATTTCACCTTTTATTTTCGCTGGCTTCCTTCCGGCCTGGATTCCGATCCTGTGAGAACCCATTCCTGGCTCCTTGGATCCCGATGCGTTCATTCTCAAGATTGCCTTCCCTCTGGTCTGTCTATGGAGTGTATAGATTATCTGTATGCTGCCTTCTCAATTCGAATGAGGGCAGGGGATGCTTTTGTCTTTTTTGTGTCTTCAGCTCTGAGCACGATAGCACATTGCTTGTCATGTCTATGTGTTTAATAACTTACCTATTATTATTAATTATCTATTCATCAGTGGGGAAGGTGAGGCAATCAGGGGTAAGTGACTTGCCCAGGGTCACACTGCTAGTGAGTGGGTCTTACCTACTAGTGTCAGTGTCTGAGGCTGGGTTTGAACTCCTTCCGCCAGGGCCAGTGCTCTACCCACTGTGCCTCCTCGCTGCCCCACTATTCATCAGTCTTAACTAGGAAACAAATTAAGAGGCAAGGCTGTTATTCGTGATCCAGATAAGCCGTAAGGAAGAAAATAGGAGCATTGCCTTTTATCAGGGAAGGACACGAGGGGCATTTAGCCTAACCAATCATTTCACAGATGAGAGCATTGATGTTTAGAGAGGGTAGATGATCTGTCCAAGGTCTCATAGGAAGTGGAGAAGCTAGGATTTTAGTTGATTCCAAATGCACAGCCGTTCCCACAATGTCACCCTCTAGCTGATGACACAGAGTTAAGGGGATTTGGGGGGGCCTAGGCTTATGGATGTAGGGCTAGATAGTGTCTTAAAGGTCTGATCTCTTAATTTGCTGTGGGTCATTCATTTCATTCCTGTCTGACTCTCGGTGACCCCATTTGGAGTTTTCTTGATACTAGAATGGTTTGCCATTTTCTTCTCTTGCTTTACAGCTGAGGAAACTGAGGCAAGCTGAGGATGAAGTGATTTGTCCAGAGCCACAATACTAGGAACTGCCTGAGGCAGGATTTAAACTCAGGTCTTCTTGACTCCAGGACTGTCCTCTGAAATCCACTCATCTTTCCTATTGACTCTCCACCTAGATTTCCTTAAAAATTTTTTTTTTATTTAATCTTCCCTAACATTTATAAGCTGCCTTCTATTTCCCCCATAAATTGAAAGAAAAAAAAAGAAAGAAAAAGTAAACTTTGTTTATAAACATGCATAGTTCAGCAAAAAGCAAATTCCCACATTGATCCTATCTGCATCATTTCTGCTTTTTAAGTTCATCCTCATCTTGGCAGAAGGTGGGTGGTGTTTTCCCTCTTTGGACTTCGGGACTCAATGGTTTTATTCTTGTATTGATCAGAGTTCTAGAGTTTCTTCAATGTTGTTTTTCTTTGTAATTGTTCTTAATGATGTTGTATGAATTATTCTCCTTGCTTTGCTCACTTCCCTCTGTCTCAGCTCACAGAGATCCCATTTCAGAGGACACACTGAGGCCCCAGGAGTTTGAACGCTTTCTCCAAGGTCACATAGGCAATGACTGGGATTTCAAAGTGCTGGGAATTACAGAAAACCCAAATTTTCCTCTCTCCTCCCCATAGCTTTTTCTCTCTTCCCTGAACCTCCTGGGCCTTCTGACTCTTCTTCCCAAAGGACTTGTTGCAAAGTCCCAATTCAGGCCAATCTCCCAAGAGACAGAAAAAGAGGATGATTCCAACTTCCTAAATCTTCTGCCAAGCCCTAATCTTTCTCCAGTAATCTGCAGCTCCTTGGTTGATAGTGGCTTGGGTGTTCTCCTCATGAAGGTTTGGAAAGTGGTCTAGATTACATAATGATGGGACAATTTGGTTAGGTTGTCTATCAGGGACAGGCGTGCCTTCTGGGAAGAAGATAGTGATGTGGAAGTTAAAAGTTAGTGCTGGAAATAGCAATTGTAAAAAAAAATTTTCAAAGCAAGTTTCTCTGATGGAATATTATTGTTCTCTGGGAAATGATGAGGAGGATGCTCTAGGGGGGAAAAAAAAACCACCCAACAACTGGAAAGTCCTCCATGAACAAATGGAAATGTACTATATATAAAGCAATATCAGTATTCTGGGATGACCAGCTGTCAATGACTTTGTTATTCTCAGTAGCATAATCATCCACAGCTACTCTGAAGCTCTTATGATGAAAAATCCTATCCATACCCAGAGAAGGAACTGATTGTTTCTGAATACAGATCAAAGAAGTCTCTATTTCTCTCTCTATCTTTCTCTTTATTTTTAACTTAATTTTTCTTGAGGATTTTTAGGGTGGGAGATCTGTTTTCTTTCGCAACTTGACTTTTACAGAAATGTTTTGCATAATTTTATATATGATTTTTTAATTATGGGTGGGGATAGGGAGAGAACTTAGAACTCAAAAATCTTTTAAAAATTTTTAAATAATTGTTTCAAATGTATTTTTTAAAAATTATTAAATAAATACATGAAATAAAAGTTAATGCTGGAGCCATGGGTCGTTTCAATGCCTTAAATTCTGCCCTTGCCAGTCTCACTACGGCCTCAGCAGCTGACCTTCTTGGAGCCACTGTTGAGAGTGGGGTGAAAGGTGGATGCCAAAGATGGATGAGCAGCCCTGAAAAGCAAGCCCTCACACCCGAGGTGCTAGTTCTCTCTGAACACCCCACACACCCTGGTAAAGCCATCTCAACAAGATAGGCTAAACTGGGCTGAGGGTAACCAACAGGCCTCAAACCTAATCCTGAGTTCAGGGGAATGTCTACCTCAAGTATATGAAAACTCCCCCTCTCAAAATTTGTTGCAATGACCATAAACACAGCTGCAACAGACATTTGGGGTGCTTGGAGCACAGTCAGGCCATTTCCAGATCATGCTGACTTTTTTCTTGCCACTGGACTTCAATAACTCTGGAAGAAAGAGTGAATTGATGACTTTGTGCAACTCTGTCTCACTTAAATCCAATTCAGGAACAAGTCAACCATTAACTAGGATGTTATGGATCCTTCAAAAATAAAGGATGAATAACAAGGATCATCTTAAAGCAAGAATTCTGAATAATTTTTCCATGCACCAATTGGGCAGTCTGATGAAGTCTAGGAATCCTTTCTCAAAATAATGTTTTTTTCATTACATAAAATAAACCACAGAAGATTACGAAAAGAAATCTATTGAAATTCTGTTATCAAATGATTTCCTTTAAAGCTCGCAGATCCCAGATTAGGAACCCTTGTTTAGACTTTGTTAATACCAAGGAGAGGAATGTTGGAGATGATGCTCTTAAAATCAAACTTTATAAAACAGGCCTCCTAACAGAAAGTGTGTCTCTGTGAGTTCTTTAGTTTCTCCTTTCTGCTTATTTTCCAAAGCATGGTGATGCAGAACCCCAGATGTGGTCAGTGGAGAGATATTGCAAATTACTGGATGATCAGAGAAAGGAGAGACAAATGGTGGTGGTTGGTGGCTCCCTGCTGAGGGAGTATTGAGGCAGTCCTTTGTCATCTGCTTAATAATAATAGAGCTCTTCTATCTTCTCTGGGAATGGGTCCAAGATCTGACAGAACCTCCTAAGTTTTGTCAAACTGGATGAGTACTACCCACTTCTGGGGATTTGCACGGGCACAGATGATACTGCCGGAGGCAACCTAGAAAACATGCTACAGATTACAGATTCTTGGTCAAAACACTGAAGATCTGCAAGACACAGGTGGCATTTTAATCATTGCAGCCAAAGTCAAAGGCTTTGAAGAGAAAGGCAGGTTTGAGAAGGGGACAACTGGTGGTAAATAGGGGGCCTGAGAACAGGATTTAGATAGTGGATAAATGTAGCAATGATGGGCCCCTGGCCAGAGATGGAGTGAAAACAAGGATAGATGGGAATTTATTTGCCAGTTGTAGATGTAATCAAAAGGACTTTAAAATGAGAAGTATAACCAGATGATGCTTGGAGGCAGATAACCAGCTGCCCAGCCTTCTAAAAGCATCCCTAGGGCCTAGCTAGATACTGGTTGTCAATCACTCCCTGGCTCCACCCCTTTCATTTACTCTCTCAGACACTATATCCCTCAGTCTCTTGGCTTTATCCTTACCTACTGATTACTCTTTCCTTCTCTTCACTGTGTATCATCACTCAAAACCCTTTCTGCAAGCATTATCATCTTAATATTTTAAGGATGGAATAAAAGGTAATAAAAGCAAAAGCATTATTTGCATGAACCAACTGTACGTCTCCTGGATCCATACCATCCTAAAGACGAAAACTCTTTTAGACTAGAGTTTGTCTCCTCTCCTTTCCCAGACACAACACCAGATAGGGGTTGAGAGCTAGTCTGGAAGTTCAGTGCCTTATTTTAGACTTCCTGTCTCCTCATGAAAGGAAGCCAGACACATGCAGTTTACTCACAACTAATTATCTAACTTGTGATTTGAGAATGCTGTGGAAGCTTTCCGTGATTTTTCATGTTTGCAGCAGCATGGAAACTCAGAAACCCAAGGTCATTTCCCAGGGTCTCTCATCTACATGGTCTGCTTATGTCTAGGTTGGTCCCCTCATTGTCCAGTAAAGAAACAAACTGTTTTGCTCTTTTAAAAAAAGGATAAAAGGTGTCTCTAAACTTTGAGATCCCGTGTGACATTATCTGGCTGTCACAAAAAGCACGCTGACAATGGGAGGAAGGAGGAGGGGGAAGAAACAAGCATGACCATGGCCGCCATTATAGCCGCCTACACATACATCCCTTTCACAGTTTGCTTATAGCTCTCACCTCACATCACTGCTCTCCATCTGTCATCCATGTTGGCCCAGAAGGCAAAGGAACAGATAAACAGTGCTACACCAGAGCATCAGCAGGAAAACCGGATTACCTCGACTACA
>NC_133617.1:731452017-731509517 GCF_048593235.1 Sminthopsis crassicaudata
CTAGAAATCTTCTAGCAAAGAGTGAGTGACCACTTAGCAAACATCAGTTCATTTGCCAATGCCTCTCATTTAAAATTATTTTTTCCCTAAATTGTTTTCCTCCTATTAAAGTATTGACCCATATCTGTCCCCTCCCACTTTATTTTTTTTTAAAAGGGAGAAAACAACTCTTAAAACCTGACCTTGGAGAAGCTTTTCCAGGACCCCCTTAGTGTTAGTGTCTTCCCTGTGAAATTGTATCCAATTTGTCACATATGTGATAAAACTGAAATGTTTACCTATATTCACACATATAATATCCATACATATCTATGTGTATGGGGATTATTTACAGAGCTGGATAAGGTATATAGATAAGATCAGATAGATAAGTAGATGATAGATTGGATAGATGTATAGATAGGGGTATATGGGCCAGTTAGGTGGCCCAACGGATAGAATGTTGGGTCTGAAGTAAGAAAGACCTAAATTCAAATCCAGCCTCAGACACTTGATGATTGGGTGACCTTGGACAAGTCACTTAGCTCTGTTTATCTCAATTTCCTCATCTGTAAAATGAACTTGAGAAGGAAATGACAAATCATTTCAGTATATTTGCCAAGGGAACCCCCAAAGGGTCACAGAGCTGGACAAGACTGAAAAGAACAGTAGCAGATAGTCAAGAGTGACAGAGATCTCTCCTTGGAATTTTGGCTCCCTTAATAAATTGTAAGCTCCTTAAAACTATCTTTTGCTTTTCTTTATACCCCCCCCCCTATTTAGCACAGTGCTTTGCATACAGTAGGTATTTAATAAATACTTGTAGACGTTTTGACAACATTACCTTTAAAGAAATTAAGTAAAGTGAATTCATTTGGAGTATTTTGTGGCATCCTTTCTCTACCCATGGATGCCACAAGCTGGGTCATAAATCACTGATTTATTGCTTTATGTTTAAAACATCCAAGTAAGATCAAGGACGCTGGCAGTAGGTGTTCCAATCGAAACAGGTTCCCAAACTAGGACTAACTAAAGTAGACTGCAGATGTCTGTTGGGCCAGGGAGCTACTCTTGAGGCAAGCATGGCTTGGGGGGTGGGGGTGGGGCTGGGGGGTTGTTCTACACATTCTGGATCTTCAGATTCAAGATATCTCATGTGACAAAAAAAAAACCAAAAACCAACAACTGCTATACAGTAAGTGGAGCGTGACTTCAGACAGATTCGGCTGGTACAAACTTTCTTAAAATAAAGCAGAATGTGTGGCATTAAGTGTTCTCCTTTAAAGAGAGAGAGAGAGAGTGAGAGAGAAAGAGAGAAGGAATTCTAAAAATTCCCAAGCAGTTGGCTGAGCTGCATGGTCCAGGAAATCTACCAGCAAGCTTGCCTTGGAAAAAGAAAAAAAAAAAAAAAAAGAAAGAAAGAAAGAAAAAGAAAAAGAAAAAAAAAGAAATAAAAAAGGAAAAAAGAATGAGACCCCACAGCCCATTGTATGGAGGTCCAGAGCAGTCATTACTTGTTCTTAAAAAAAAAAAAAAAAAAAAATTCAACAAGAGACTATCTTATTAGAAAATAGACGCCATGAAATAAATTTGTCTTGCCACATTTTGCACGCTCTTACAAGGCTTGCATTTAGTGAAAGGAGAGAAAAATGTAGCCCTTTAGGGAATGTTCACATAAACCTATGCCAGGAAAGCAATAAAAGCCACAGGGGACATTTTTTTTTATTTTAAGATGCTGGTGGATCAGTGGGAGGACACAGGGACTCCTGTAAGCCAGAAATCTAGAAATAGCCAAGGGAGGGGCGTCTCGGGTTTGCTGACCACTAGGAAATGGGCCCGTGGCCGGTCCCAGCCTCATCATTTGGCATCATTTGTGTCCCTCCCTTTGAGAGGCAGCTCACTGTAGTAGAGAGGGTATTCACATTGGACTTTGGAAGAGCCGGATTCAAATCCTACCTTAGGCGCTATCTGGCTGTGCTGCAAGTAGCATAAGCTCTCAGAGCCTGTTTCTCCATCTGTAGAAATAAATACCAATAACGCCTCTTTCACAGGGTTGTGAGAGTCAAATGAGATAATATATGTAAAGTATTTTGCAAACTTTGAAGTGCTGTGTAAATGTCAGCTTTCGCTCCTGCCAGGTGGATGTTGGCTAGCCTGGGTGTGTGTTCAGGGTTCTATTTGAATGAAAAGGGAGGATGCTTGAGATGGGCCCCGGATACTTCAAGGAAACAAATTCCTGAAAATAGACGGTAAGGAGAATGTACATTGCCGGAATTTAGACACGCAAATTTAAATACACACTGGGCTGGAGCCTCCATCTCCTACTCCCCACAAAAAAAGCACGTGTCTCCATTCCCAAATCAAAGTGGGCATTACTTCATTGGAACTCTAGCTCCTTTACTGCTTTTTCCATTAAATGTGCACTGAATCTTGCCTGAAGTCATGATTGCTGGATAATCTAAATTGGGCTAATTTTGGCTTCTCACTGGGAGTCGGAACGGATATATTTTTTTTATGAGCTGCAGTCAACAAGCAGACATTTTATGTCCTTTTCAGTATTGTTTTATTTATCTCAAATAGATGTTCTGGAGGATATAAATACCCACATACATATATACATATAAGTGCAATTGTGTAAATACATGCAAATATGTACAATTTAAATATATGTATGTACACCTAGAGATCAATGGACGTGAGTAGGTTTTGTTCATAGGAGGCTTTCAATAAAGAGCTAATAAATGAATGACCATGTTCAGGGCTCTGCAAGATCTCACCTTCTATAATAATCTTTTCCCTCTTCATTCTCTTAATTTTTCCTCTTTCCCCTCTTCATTCTCTTCTTTTCCCTCTTCATTCTCTTAATTTTAGTGGCTTTCCTTTGTGGATTATTTCCTGTTTAACCTGTAGTTTGTTTGTATGTAATTCTGATGCTGTCTTCCCCATTAGAGCGTGGGCTCCTTGAGAAAAGGGACTGGTTTTCTGTACCTCCGGTGCCTAGCACAGTGTCTGGCACATAGTCGGTGCAGAAGAAATGTTTGTTGATTGATTACATTCTAATGTTTAAGGCAGTGCGGATGGGTCAGAGAAACAAAGTGGCACAGAGACCTACATCTGGGGCGGAAAGGCCTTGGTCGGGGAGCCCTGCTGGTTCTCAGGCTGAGTGGAAAAGGCTCTCTCCCAGCACTCCACGCAGCTCTCCAGGCCTCTGGGTTACACACAGAGAGCTGACCTTCCTCGTGAATTTTCCTCAATGGCTACTCTGAAGAGCAATGAAAACACAGCCATGTTCAAAATCCCTGGCAACAATTTACGTTTTCCCAGTGCTGTACTGTAGGAAAGCGCTGTCTTCTAAATACCCCAGTGAGGACTCTGCCTGGAGGAGGAAACTCATGCTCAGGAGGTTATGGGGCTGGCCTCTGATTACAGTGAGCATTTGCTCTGGGGCCCCAGCCAGGGCTTCTGGATGCGTGCCTGCTGCCCATTCCCTTGTAACCAGGGGAAAAGAGTGAGGGAGGAAGGGAGGAAGGGAGGGAGGGAGGGAGGGAGGGAGGAAGGAAGGAGGGAGGGAGGAAGGGGGGAGGGAGGGAGGGAGGAAGGAAGGAAGGAGGGAGGGAGGGAGGAAGGGGGGGAGGGAGGGAAGGAGGAAGGAGGGAGGGAGAAGGGAGGGAGGGAGGGAGGAGGGAAGGAAGGAAGGAAGGAAGGAAGGAAGGAAGGAAGGAAGGAAGGAAGGAAGGAAGGAAGGAAGGAAGGAAGGAAGGAAGGAAGGAAGGAAGGAAGGAAGGAAGGAAGGAAGGAAGGAAGGAAGGAAAGGAAGGAAGGAAAGGAAGGAAGGAAGGGAAGGAAGGAAGGAAGGAAAGGAAGGAAGGAAGGAAGGGAAGGAAGGAAGGAAGGAAGGGAAGGAAGGAAGGAAGGGAAGGAAGGAAGGAAGGAAGGAAGGAAGGAAGGAAGGAAGGAAGGAAGGAAGGAAAGGAAGGAAGGAAGGAAAGGAAGGAAGGAAGGAAGGAAGGAAGGAAGGAAGGAAGGAAGGAAGGAAGGAAGGAAGGAAGGAAGGAAGGAAGGAAGGAAGGAAGGAAGGAAGGAAGGAAGGAAGGAAGGAAGGAAGGAAGGAAGGAAGGAAGGAAGGAAGGAAGGAAGGAAGGAAGGAAGGAAGGAAGGAAGGAAGGAAGGAAGGAAGGAAGGAAGGAGGAAGAAAGGAAGGAAGGAAGGAGGGAGGAGGGAGGAGGGAGGAGGGAGGAGGGAGGAGGGAGGAATCCCGGGCAGAAAAAAGCTGCTGAATGTTTAGTCCGGAAGACCGTAGTTCAGCCTCAGACGCCTCCCGGCTGCGTGACCCTGAACAAGTCACTTCAGTTCTGTCTCCCTCAGCCTCCTCATTGTGGAACGAGGCAGTAACCGCGGGGCTGGTGCACGGGTAGAGCAGGCAGTCGCCCGGAGCCCAGCGCGCTTGGCCCGTAGTGGGGCCGTCCGAACCCCGGCCGGTCATTACTCCCTCCGGTGGCGGTGCCCGCGGGCCTCCGTGGGCCCTCGGGCCCTCGCTCTCGGGGCAGACAGTGAGGCCCCGCGCCGCGCCCCTTTCTCTAGCTTTGGGGCGGCCCCCGCCCGCCGGCGGATCTGCCCCCGCAGTGCGGCCCCCGCAGCTCCGCGGGAGGGAGCGCCTCTCGCCGGCTCGCGCTCGCCCCTCTGGGGTCCTGGCCCGGCTCTCCTGGCTCCTGCTGTCTGCAAACGACCGGCTGGACATTGCTGCCCTCTACTGGCGGTTCCCGGAGACGCAGAACTCCAGGCTTCTGCAAAGATAACATTCTTTTTTTTTTTTTATTAATTAATTTTTTACAAAAACTTTATGCACGGGTAATTTTTCAGCATTGACAATTGCCAAACCCTTTGTTCTAATTTTTCCCTTCCCCCCGTCCCCTCCCCCAGATGGCAGGTTGACCCATACATGTTAAATATATTAAAGTATAAGTTAAACACAATATATGTACACGTGTCCAAACAGTTGTTTTGCTGCACAAAAAGAGTCGGACTTGGAAACAGCGCACCATCAGCCTGTGAGGAAATCCCAGATGCAGACGGACAAAACACTGAGCCCTTAGCTGGCGCGCATATGCGCACGTGTGTGTATGTATGTGTGCAAATATTGCCATAAACTAGAAATTTCACATCGTATCAAAGAGTGAAACTGACATGAGATATGTACATGCACTGTAAAGTGGAGTTCAACATAATCCCCTCATACCCTACAGGATTGTTTGCAAACTTTAAACTCAGTCCCAAGTGTCTGTGGAAATACCCCATGGACCGCGTGAGTGTTGAGGGAAGGGGGTTATTCTCTTGCTGTTGTGCTGCTGCGCTGGGTTTAGAGAGAGCAGAGACAAGAAGAAACGCTGAAAAATGGGTGGTGATGTCCACGGAAAAACGTTTGGAGATGGGGTGGGAAACGGGGGAAAGCTCGCGGGCCCCCTTGACAGAGAAATTTAGCATGCGGACAAGATAAGGCTGAAGCAGAGTGGAGGGCTAGGGCCGGAGGTCTGGGAGTGAGTCCGGGACTGGAGTGCGGCTGAGGCCCACAGCGCGCGGCCCACAGCGCGCGGCCCACAGCGCTCCCAAGTCAGGCTGAACCAGATTAAAATGTGGTTGAGAAATATTCAATACAATTTTTTAAAAGCACAATAAAGCATTTAAAAACTAACCTGGAGGGATCCTTATTGGCCCCATTTTCATTTGAGTTTGATACATCTGGGATTTTCTGGGCAAAGACCTTGGAATAACGTGCCATCTTTTTGTCCAGCTCCTTTTATAATTGAGGAAATTGACGTCAGCAGGGTTAATTGCCTTGCCCAGGATCATGCACTTAGGATCTAAGGCTAGATTTGCATTGGGGCCACTGTGCGGGTTCGCTGTAAATGACCCTGCAAAAGAAATGAAGAGGTGGTCACATAGGTAAGAAGAGCAGAAGGCTCTAGAAGGAATCAGGCACGTCGTATTTAGCTTGCAGTATGTAAAGATATAAGGAAACCACGGCACCTGATCAAAACTCCTTAAATGTCCAGCTAAAAAATAAAAACTAACAAATTTAAATATAGTCCCTTTCAAAGAAAATCTTACTTTTCTCTAAATGTCTTGGTTTGCTTTTATACAAAAGACCAGGGGTGACTCCAGAAAATGGCTCCAGAAAACCCCCTTCCCTTGGAGGAGGATTTACCTGTTCCGTTGTGGCGCTAGTACCCAGCTTACCCATGTATTTGTCTGCATGCCCATGGATGGCTGCAGTGATTTTAAATATGAAAAAGATAGGGGGTCTTACTGATCCCCCACCAGAGCGGTAAGGGGATTAATAGAATTCAGTGAGATAGGATTCCATTGCTTTGTAAAGAACTGAGATCATAGGCTACCAGAGGCTCTCAAACTACCGCGGGTGGGCGAGATGCTGCTCGCTGAGGAGGTTTATGCGGCCCACCGGAGACAGAGTGGGAGCTTTTGATTTTACCATAGTCCGGCCCTCCAGCAGTCTGAGGGGCAGTGAACTGGCCCCTATTTAAAAAGTTGGAGGACCACTGGGCTAGACCACAGGCTAAATCAAATCTGCTTAAGATAGCCCTTCTCCTCTTCTTCCTCCTCTTCACAGCTAATATTTATATAAGCTTTCAAATATAATCTCATTTGATGCTCACAGCAACCACAGAAGCAAGGTACAATTATTATTCTCACTTTACAGATGAGGAAACTGAGGCAGAGAGAGGTAAAGAGGTTTGTCCCTGTTCACCCTGCCAGAGTTTATTGTAGGATTTGAACTCAGACCCTCTGATTCCAAGTCTGACATTCTCTCTGGGATGGACACCTAGCGTCCTCCAGTTATTTATTGCAACAAACAAGTGCCACCTGGCAAGAGAACTGGAACCCTGAGAAAGCCGAGGTGAGTCGTGTTTTATCATGAGGTCTGGACCGAAGCACTTGAGCCCCATGCCGTGTGTCAGGAGGAACACGATGAAAGAGACGGAGACATTGAATATCATTTATCCCTCCAGAGTGTTCCTTTGGAAAGGCATAATTTAGGAGAGGGGGGAAATGAGCATGGTAAGTCAATTGATCATTATGCTACAATAACACGAAAGTCTGTGAATTCCAAGCAGATGTTCTATTTAAAGATCCCATTCTATGTGGTATAATCAATAACTGCCTCACAGAAAGGGTGTTGAAGTGAACAGAGATAACCGTGCACACAAAACATCCTTGGACGTATGTAAGGAAACTGTAATCAGTGCCTCTCACATAAAGTCTTAGAAATTCAATGAAAAAGCTGAAAGTGCATGTAATTAAAAGTGTGCATCACCATAGCAAGGCTGATAAAGTTAATTATACAGTAAGAAGAACATTTTTTAATGCAAGGAATATGGTGGTAATCACAGTCAGCAGCCCAGAGGTCCAGCGCGAGGAGCTGTGTACATTTTGCACACAGAGAAAGAGAGCAATTTTTAAAAACAGTGCATCCTTTTCAACCCAAATTACCTAACTTAAAGAGAGAACAAAAATGCTTGAAAGGAGGGGGAGGCGTGAACTGCCTGGAAGGATATCTAAATAAAACCAGGTTCAAGTGGAAATTGGCTTGTAACACTGATAAAGAAGGAACAAAATCCCATTTTTAAATAGGCCCCAGCATCAAGGACACTTGAACTGCAAAGAGCTTTATAGCAGAAGAGTGCATGCACTCATTTAACCCCTGGCCTTTTGGAATAAACACATTTTAATTTCCAAGGAACTATCTCAAAGAAAGAAGATACTGAGCATTTTTCTAGTACCTAGAATTTATTTCCTCTCAGAAGATGAAAAATGAATCCTTCACTTAGGCTTCTAGCTTTGAGAACAGTCATCACTTAATCCATTCAATTCTGTTTAATAGCTAGAATTACAAAATTGATTGGATGGACTGTTTTCTGGTCAATATCAGGCCAGTCAATCATTTACGAGCCTTTATTTTGATCAATAAGACAACCCAGTCAGAACAGCTTTTCAAAATGCTATTGATTTCTTAGCAATTAGTGGTAATAATAGCTAAAAAAAAATCCCAACAAGATTTGATCTGAAAAATGGTCTAAATGAGCAGCGTAGACGGACAGCAGGCATAATAGTTGTGATGATCAGCTTTGTCTCTGGAGTTTTGGTGGCTGGGGCTTCTTTGATTTAAGATGTTTTCAAAGTGTTAACTGGAGTTGAAAATCCATGGTATATACAAGGGGGTCTCAAAAGCTTTAAGCCTTAATAGTTCAAAATTGTTCTAAGAGTTTGGGGACAACTTTTATAACCTCAGCCTGAAAAAAATGAGGGAAAATTGTAAAATACTCAATATTCAGCCTTGTGTAATACTTGTTGTCAGTCTAGGACTCAGAACTGTGAACTAAATCTTTTATAAAACTTTATTAGAATGAAGAGATTTAGCAAATAAGTCTTCCTGGATGTGCAAATGAACACAAATGGAATGGTTTGCTTGTGGTGCCCCAATTGTAAGTCAGAATCATTGGAGGTGAAATTTATTACATTATCCAATATTTTGCTGCAGGGAAATTTCTTGATGTTTTATATGTATTTTTGGTGGTTGCTGCTGAATTCAATTTCTCTATTCCCCACCATTATGAAGTAACACATGACCCTTTTATATAAATTATGCAACATGAACTTGTAATAAAGCATGATTTGATTGGGAGAAGACTCTTGGGAGCGGGGTGGGAGAACAGAGAGTCACTGGTTGGAATATTCTAGTGAATGTATAAAGTCTTAGCTTATGAGTTACCCGGTGGGGAAGAGTAGGATATGTTCATACATGTTTAGTCCTGTGGGGCAACTGAATGTCTAACACACTGGTGTTTATAGCAGAATGCTGGGTATCATTTGGCAAACAACACTGCTGTTTCAAATTCCTTTTTCTCAAGCTTTTTATACAGTGTCTTTGATTTACATTCTCAGCATGTCCTGTGTGTCCATCCCATGAATTGCTTTGATTATATGTGTGGCGAGCTAACTTTTAAAACCCAGAAATGAACATTTATTTCTCTGATTTATAGGTTGTAAAATATTCAGTGGGCTCCTTACTTGTGTTAGCCTACTTACTGGCCCGATAGATGGGTCTTACCCATCCAGTGACATGGAGGAAATAACGCCATTCAACAGGTGGCTATTTTTGCTTAACAAATATATTCGGGATTGCTTCCAAGTCTTAATATATTGTTTGTTAGCCAAATCTACCCTTTGCTATGAGACCTCCTTCACTCGACAAAGAGCTCTCCTGCAAGAATCGGGATACAGAAGATGAACCTGGTGATTCTCACAGTAAGGATGAGCCTTTGAGGCTCTGGTGGGCCAGAAAAAAGCAATCAGCATTTATTAGGCACTTGTTGTATGTTAGGTCTTATGCTATGTACTGTGCATACAGATATAAGCAAAAGAGAAAGTCAGTCTGCCCTTGAGGAGTTTACATATATACATATATAATATATATATTATACATACATACATACATATATAAGAGGGAACGGAAAGATTGGGGTGGGGTTGTTGGTGGGAAAGGATCCCATGTCCAGGCCTAGTTTTGAAGTCCAGAAAGTTAAGGAGATCCAAAGGAAGGACATGAAGTTGGCTGAACTGGCTCCCTTTCCTGATAGAAGTCCCAGGAGGAAATCTGCATAGGGAGAAGGGGGCTGGCCTGGTGGAAGGATATTTCAGGGTGAAAAAGACTAGTTGGATGTTCTAGATCAAGAAGATCCCAGGCTTTAAAAGAAGGTCTACGAGACTGCGTCTGAGGCAAGTTTTAAAGCTCAGAAATGGTATTCAAATTGGGAGGGAAAAACAAGGCGATGCCCCATTGAAAATAGCTCACAGTGAGTCTTGAGGAGAGCTAAATGGCCTTGCTCAGGTTATTAAGTTGTCCAGAAGTCAAAATAAATTTTCATCTCCTGGATCAGAGAGTTTTAGCCTGGGGTCCAGGTATAGATTTCAAGACACCCATATACTTGAATGAGGAAAAAAATTGCATCTTTATTTTCACCAACCTTTGGTTTCTTTTATAATCATATGCATTTTATTTTAGTCATTTAAAGTTGTTCAGAGAAGGAATCTATGGGCCTCACAGACTGTCAAGGGGCTCCATAATACAGAAAATGTTAAGTGCTTCTGATGTAGACTAAAAGGGTAGAATCTTCTGCAAGAGGGCACCAAAATACATTGAAAGCATTGAACTTGAGGTATGTTCTTGGTTGTTTTAGAAAGGATCACAACTTGGACATACTAACTACAAGCTGCTTTATTTGTGAGTAGGACAAAAGAGATGGGAAAAAACACACATTAAAACAACACAATTGGACTGGAAGGAAATGGAGTAAACCAAGTCCTAGTTGAGAAAAGTTCCCTTCCTACCGCTGCCGTTCACCTGGGAGAAATGAAAGATTTTATCAGGCCAATGGATCCAAATGGTCTGGGCTTTCTTAATATGAAAAATAAAGTTCCAGGACAAAAGCTAAATGGAAGATAGTTGTGAGTTTTCAAATAATAGAAGTTACAAAAGATAAATATTTTGATAAGCAATTGAATGACAGTGATGGAACCTCATGGAAAGCCTTTAGAGAAATGACCAAGGCAGAAAATCCTCAAGAAATTGTCAAATGGTCTTCTCAAAGTCGCTAATTTAGGAAAAGGGATCGGCACTGAAGTATGAAT
This sequence comes from Sminthopsis crassicaudata, assembly GCF_048593235.1. Taxonomy (NCBI): domain Eukaryota; kingdom Metazoa; phylum Chordata; class Mammalia; order Dasyuromorphia; family Dasyuridae; genus Sminthopsis; species Sminthopsis crassicaudata. The sequence goes on from NC_133617.1 coordinate 731,462,701, forward strand.
TTGCTGGTAAAGGAGACTCTTTGCTAAGGACATTCAGAGTCAGGTTGACACTGACTCTGAAACATCTACTCTTGCAGAGTTTCCTAGAGCTCTGAGAAGTAATGTGTTCTTCCCAGGTCACACAGGTAACTTGTCTCAAAGATAAGATTTGAATCTAGGTCTCTCTGCTTTAAGGCTGCCTCTGTTCACTCTGCTATGCTACCTTCTCCATTCTTCATAGAAAATGCAAGATGCTATTTGAAATCAAATTTTCCGGCTTACTTTTGGATTCCTTATAACCTTGTGACAAATTTGAGGAATTATTGGACATATTGCTTCTGGAATTGGGAAGGCCTGATTTCAAATCCTGCCTCCAATATTTACTTGCTATATGATCTAAAATAACTTGCTTAGCCTCTTCCCACCTCAGTTCCCTCCTCTATAAAAAGATGAGGGCACATTTAATGGCTTCTAACGTACTTTCCAGCTCTAAATTATTGATTCTATTATCCTAAGAAATCTCCATTCCTTTTTTTTTTTTTTTTTTTTTTTTTTTTTTTTTTTTTTTTCCTGTGGCAAGTGAGATTAAGTGATTTATCCAGGGTCACATAGCTAGGAAGTATTATGTGTCTGAGGCTGGATTTGAACTCAGGTCCTCTTCAGGACCAGCACGCTATTCACTGCCCCATCTCTATTCTATTTAATTAGCATTTAGTAAGCGCCTTCTAGTGGCAAGGTGGTTGGTTCTAAGAATAAAAAACTAAAACAGCTCTTGCCCTCACAGAACTTCACATTCAACTCCAGAGACTATGGCATGTACACAGATCAGGAAATACAGGTGGTCTGAACAGAAAGTACCACTAGCAGCTGGGAGGGGGGGATGAGGAAAGAACTTATTTAAGAGGTGCTGTTGAAGGAGAGCTTTGAAGGAGTCTGGGAATTCTATGAGGCTAGATTGGGGAGACAGACTTTGAATGGCAGTAGGAGGTGGAATGTCAAGTTTGAAGAACAGCATACCAACCACACACAGAGTACGTGAAAGAGAGGAATGTGGAATAAATCTGGAAGAGTGGGTTGGAGCCACATTGCATAGGCTTTGAAGTGACAAGCAGGAGACTTTTTATTTTAGAGGTAATAGGAAGCCACCAAAGGTTCTTGACCAGGGTTTTGATCTGGGAAGCTTTGTGCCTTAGGAAAATGACTTTGGCAGACAGTGGAGAAAGAAGAGAATGAAAACAAGGAGACAAAGAGGTCCCTGCCTGCAAGGAGTCACCATCCAGTGGTGGAAGATGATACATGAAAAACAGACAACAATTGAAAGTTCATTGGGAGGAGGGGGAAGGAGATCATGAAGTCAAAGAAGAGCATCTGGGTAAGAAATTTTGAGATGCCTTCTTGGGGTGCCCTCCTTTAAAGGAGGATCTTTTAGAAGACAGAAGGAGAGGTTTCCCCAGTAGGCACAATTTAGATGATTTTAATGAGCATGCTTTTATTTAGAAGAAATAAAAAGATTTATTAGAACATAAAACTAGGATTCACCTGAAAATAGGCAGTGATGATCAATATGAAATGTTCTTGAAAATGAGGGAGAGTGAATTATATAGTCCCTTCTAACTTTGATTCTATATGAGATACATACAAAAAAATACTATATAATTCATTTTTTTTAGAGAGGAAACAAAAAGGAACCTTTTTTGACTTGTGTTATTTGGTCTTTGATTTTTTGCAGATGCCTTGGAGTCATCTTCCCTCCTTTCTTAAGAATAGAATTCCCCTTGATTCTAGTTTAACCAAATGTTGGCTTCCTCATCTAATTCAGTCACTCAAGATCTCATTCACCTATTTGAAAGCCAAGAACACCTACACTCCAATTCCCAGGTGTGGGACGGTTGAGTCTTTATTGAAGTGACATGTTGGTCTTTAAAACTCAGCCAAGCTCCTAGGCCCAAACCTCAGCTGGGCCTTCTCCAGCATCAGTTCAGCGAGTGGTCCCCTGTGAGCCAAATACACCAGATGACAAAGGTCTCATTACAAATTGTCCTAAGGCAGTCTGAAAGGCCAGTTCTAAGAATAAGGGTCAGTTCCCATACAGACTTCCTTCGGCTTCTGGACAATTCCCATAGCCAAAGGGGCAGCCATACCCTCCTGTCATGCTGACGTGCTGGAAGCCTACTTTCTAATTTCCTTAAGTAGAAATACAGCAGCATTTAATCAAAGTTAGTGAATAAGGGAAGTGTCTGTAATCTAGCAAGACTGACTTCTTCACGAACACAGAGTATTCATGTCCAAGTGAGCGCTGTCCATCGCATGGAGATTCTGTGATGAGTCCGGAAATGGACATACCAGGCAATGGATCTTTTATAATGCTAATCACCAAGAAATAGCTTCCATTTCTTCACTGAAGCCTTCCCTGATCTCCCGCTACTGATGCCAAAAGTGAGCTTTCTTTCCTCTAGGCTTAAATTATGTTACCACTAGTTTTTCTAGTAAGTCATCATGTTAACTCTATAGAGATTGAGAACGGGATCTATGATTCATTGGTATAGGCGATTCCCTGGGGAGGAAACTCCTTGTACCAAAGCAGGTCAGCATCTTCTCTAAAACTTAGAACCACTGAGGGAATACCAAGAAATTGTGATGTGCTCAGGGTCACACAGTGTCAGGTGGGACTTGAACTCAGATCTTTCTGGTTTCTACTTCACCATGCTTTGTCTCAGTCTCTTCTGAATCCTAATAATTTTAAGTGTGTCTGTCTGCCCATCTATTTTTCAATCCATCTCTGTCTATATTCCTATTTTCTATCCATCTAGCTCTTTATTGTTCTATCATCCATTTATCCATTCACATGTATTCATCCATATCTATATTTATCTTTCAATCCATCCATCTATCTCTTTTTATAATCCCTCTTATCTATCCAATCATATATCCGATGTATCATCCATATCTATTTATTTCTATCTTAAGATCCATCTATCTCTTTATCTATTTTCCTATCCATCTAGCCATCCATCCATTTATTTCCTTATCTTTCTTTTAATCCATCTATCCAGCTATATCTGTCTATTTGATATCTTGCTGCTGGACCAAGATGGCTCTTAAGGAGAAGGAAAAAAAAAAGCTGGTGATTTTGCACATCCCTTTATCACTTAAATCCAATTCACTCACACGTCATGGCATCATTTCATTGATGTCACGTTCCTCTTTGAGAACAAAGGACAAGCAACAATAATCTATCTCTTTATCTTTCTACTTATCCATCTACCTGTTATCTATTTATCTCTTTAACTATCAACCTATTTCTCTTTCCAACTATCCATCCCTATCTATCTTTTTATCCATCTATCCATGCACATTCATTTTTTTCTCTTCCATCCATCTATCATCTATCTAGCTATCCATCCATTTATCTACCCATCCATGCATCTATCATCTATCCATCTATCTATCCGTATCTATATGTCATCTATCACTCATATTCCTCACTACATCACTTCCTTCCTGAGTAACAAACCCAGATTTACTTGATGGCTCTTAGTAAACAACTTGCATACGGTAGGCGCCCTCCAAAAAATTTCATTGAATTGTTGACCTGAGAAAGAACTAAATCCAGGAATCTAGATGAGCTTGAGAACAGGAACTATCTTTTGTCTTTCTTTGTGTCCCTAGTAATTAGCATAATGCCTGGCACATAGTTGTAATAAATGCTTATGCTTATTGATTCACTGACTGACCTCATTATTGATAGTTAAATTCCTATCAGCTAAACCAAAAACATATAAGAGAGATGTTTAATCTCAGAAAAGAAATATGAATTGTTAAAGGTTAATTTTATTCATATTTATTAAGCACTCAATTTTCATGCAAGATTTTTTGGGGGAGGCAGGACTAGGAGGTCACAAAAATTTAGTTTCAAAGGCAATGAGGAAGGCGCCATCTGTTGGAATGACCTTTTTGTTTGTTTGCTTAGTTCCTTTGCTTGGAAAGACAAAATCATGGATCTCTGAAGGGCTAAGTGAGATCGGGCACCAGATCAAACTATATTATAAAGCAATAATCATCAAAACTATCTGGTTCTTGCTAAGACATAAAGTGTGGCACATCAGTGGAATAGATGTGGAATATAAGACACTATAACCCAGTGTTCGACAAACCCAAAGATCCCAGCTTTGGAGATAAAAAACTGCTGGGAAAACTGAAAATCAATAGGACATAAACTAATTATAGACCAATATATCAAAGTGTTTACTAAGATAAGATCAAAATGGGTGCCTGATTTAGACATAAAGAATGACATCATAATTGAATTAAAAGAACAAGGAATACCCTACATGTCAGATCTACGGGGAAGGGAAAAATTCATGACCAAATAAGAGAGAGAGATTATTACAAAATGTACAATAGATAATTTTAATTATATTAAATTTAAAAGGTTTTGTACAAACAAAAACCAATGGAATCAAGATTAGAAGGAGAGCTGAAAGCTGGGAGAACAATTTTACAGCCAGTGTATCTGATAAAGGCCTCGTTGCTCAAATATATAGAGAACTGAGTATTATAAGAATACAAGTCATCCCCCAACTGACAAATGGTCAAAGATTATGAACAGGCAGTTTTCAGATGAAGCCTAAGTTATCTAAAGGTAAATAAAGAAACGCTCTAAATCACTTTTGTTTATTTTTTTTTCATTGAGAAATTGTATATTTTTTTTATTAATTTTTATAATTATAACTTGTTTTTTTGACAGTACATATGCATAGGTAATTTTTTTTTTTACAACATTATCTCTTGTACTCCCTTCTGTTCTGAGTTTTTCCCCTCCTTCCCTCCACCCCCTCCCCTAGAGGGCAGGCATTCCCATACATATTAAATAGCTTATAGTATATCCTAGGTACACTATATATGTGCAGAACCGCATTTTGTTGTTGTTGTTGTTGCAAAGGAAGGATTGTATTCGGAAGCTAAAAATAATCTGGGAAGAGAAACAAAACAAAACAAAACAAAACAAAACAAAACAAAACAAAACAAAACAAAACAAAACAAAACAAAAAAATCAATGCTCACTCTTTTCCCAGTGTTCCTTTTCTGGATGTAGCTGATTCTGTCCATCATCACTTTTGTTTAGAGAAATGCAAATTAAAATAACAGAATTATCTTACACCTATTAGATTGACTAATATGACAGAAAAGGAAAGTGATAAACATGGGACGGGATGTGGGAAAATTGGGACACTAAGGCACCACTAGTAAGTAGCATTGTGAACTGATCCAACATTCTGGATTGTAATTTGGATCAGTGCCCAAAGGGCAACCAAACTGTGTATACACCTTGATCCAGCAAAACAACTTCTAGGTCTATATCCCAAAGAAATCATAAAAAAAAGGGAAATGGACCTAGATTGCAGAAGTATTTGTAGCAGTCCTTTTCATGATGGCAAAATATTAAAAATATGGGGGGTATCCATCAACTGGGGAATGACTTGTATTCTGTGGGATATGAGTGTAATGCAACAGGCCAATTTTAGAAAAGCCTTTAAGACTTGTCCAAACTGAAGCAAAGTAAAACGAGCAGAAGCAGGAAAACATTGTTCACAACATCAGCAGCACTGTGTATGATCAACCATGGATGACAGTTCTTTTCAGCAACACAGCGATCCAAGCCGGGTACAGAGGAAAATAGTACCCCTCTCCAGACAAAGAATTGGGCTCTGGATGCAGATTGAAGCCCATTTTTAAACTTACTTTATTCTTCCTTTTTTTTCCTTTTGCTGTTTCTTCTTTCACAACTGTGACCAATATGGAGTGACATGATAGCACACATACAAACTAGATGAAACGGCCCCATCTTCAGAAGAGGGGAAGAGAAAGGAAGGAAAAATGTAAAAATGAATGTTAACCCTAAATGAATGTTAATGTATGGGACTACCTGCCAGCTAGAGGAGGGGGCAGGGGAAGGAGGGGAAAAGTTGGAACAGAAGGTTTCGCAATTGTCAGTGCTGAAAAATTACCCATGCATGTGTTTTGTAAATAAAAAGCTATAATAAATTTTATTATATAATTTATTTATTATGTAAATTATAATAATTTTTTTAAAAAAATTTTAAAAACTGGAAAAAATGAATGTTAAAATGTTTTTGACGTGTAACTGGGGGGAAAATACTATATATAAACAAACAACAAATAAATAAGCAGGCTGAGGAACAGTTAATGTGGTATCGCAGTCCGACAAGTCCAGGAGAAACGTCCGGAGCGGAGCGGAGGTCAGTGCCCAGGATTCACTGGTCTGAGGCAGACTTGGAGGCTGTCAGACGCGAGAACTCGTGGGGAACCCCGGCCAGATCCGGCGGTCCCCAGGTTTGTCAGTGTCACACCCCAGCTCCGGACCGCGCGCTTTCCCAGGCTCGGGGGGATGGGCGGTGCCCGCGCTTTCCCAGGCCCCGGCGGTAAATTTGCTCCCGGCCTTCCTCGGGATGCTTTGGGCCACGTGGTCAGATCCCTTCAGTGAGGGTGAAAGCCGCAGTAAGATCAGTTACCTCGTTGACAGTAAGTTACTTAACACGAAGAGGCCACAAGCAAAGCATCAAAGCAGGCAGAGCTGGTCCGAGGCTCTCCTTTTGCAGATGAGGGTGCACCTAAGCGAAATCAGGATTAAAACAAATAACCCCGTCATTCTGGGGACGCCAGCCCGGGGAGGAGCTAAGTGCTGAAAGCAGGATTTGAACCCGGGCCCCGGGCCCAGGCTGCTCCCGTCTTTACTTTTGACTCTGACCCGCGCATCTTCCGGTTTCTGTTAACCTACAAGGCTTTTTTTTCCCCCAGCACACGATCTATGGTCCTACTGATGTGCCCCTCCCCTTCCTCTGTCTGCCTCAGTTTCCCCTTCTGTAGTAGACGCTACAATGGATCGAGCACCGGGCCTGGAGTCATGAGTTCAAGTCCTGGTTCAGACACTTCCTAGCTGTGTGATACTGGGCAAGTCACTTCCGCCTTTTGCCTCAGTTTCCTCATCTGCCAAATGGGCTGCAGAAGGAATCCTAATGAATTTACCGAGAAAACCCCAGGGGGGTCCCGAAGAGTCGACACCAAAGTAGATGAGACCAGCCCCTCGCCCCAGTTCCAAGTCTGGGATCCGGCTTCCCCGCTGGTCCCCTCCCACTCTGTGAAATGACGTCAGATTCCCACCTCCACCGGGTGCCCCTCACGGCGCTCCTCCCAGCTGGGCTGGGGAGAGAGGGAGGGACGGCGGCCGTGGCTGCGGCTGCGCAGTGCCGGCGGGACCCGGTAGGGGACGCTGCAGGCGGCCGGGCTCGAGCCGGAAGTCAGGGCGCGCGCGCCGCTTCCGTTTCCCTCCGCCGGCAGTGTCAGTGCAGGCCCCGGCCGCCGCCGTACTTGTTGTGTTCGTGGTCCCGGATCCGCCGCCGCGATGCCGCTGGAGAACCTGGAGGAGGAGGGCCTGCCCAAGAACCCGGACCTGCGCATCGCGCAGCTGCGCTTCCTGCTCAGCCTGCCCGAGCACCGCGGAGACGCGGCCGTGCGCGACGAGCTCATGGCGGCCGTGCGCGACAACAGTGAGCGAGCCCCGGCCCGGCCGGCACTCGGGCCCGGGGAAGCACCGAGGCCAGGCCCCGCCCCTGACTCAGCATGTCCGGGCTGTTCCCCGCCCCCGCCCTGTCAGGCCGCTTTAACTTACAGATGGGGAAACCGAGTCCCGGGGAGGGAGGGGCACCCCGGGCTCTCCTGTGACAGATGGGGAAACCGAGTCCCGGGGAGGGAGGGGCACCCCGGGCTCTCCTGCGCAGGACGGTGGGGGCCGGTCCGTTTGACAGATGGGGAAACCGAGTCCCGGGGAGGGAGGGGCACCCCGGGCTCTCCTGCGCAGGACCGTGGGGGCCGTTCCGTTTGACAGATGGGGAAACCGAGTCCCGGGGAGGGAGGGGCACCCCGGGCTCTCCTGGGCAGGACCGTGGGGGCCGTTCCGTTTGACAGATGGGGAAACCGAGTCCCAGGATCACGTAGAGCAAACACGACAGGTGGGCAAGGGGCGGAATTTGATCCCAGAGCCCCCACTTCAGGCAGGCGGTGCCATGCAGAAGTTCAGGGTCCCCAGGCGGGGAGGGCAGCCCTCACGCGCCCCTGTCCTCTCCTTTCAGATATGGCCCCGTATTATGAAGCACTGTGCAAGTCCCTTGACTGGCAGATGGATTCGGAGCTTTTAAGCAAAATGAAGAAGGCCAATGAGGAGGAGTTGAAGCGCTTGGATGACGAACTGGAAGACGCAGAAAAAAACCTGGGGGAGAGTGAGATCCGAGACGCGATGATGGCCAAGGCCGAGTACCTGTGCCGCATCGGGGATAAGGTCGGTGGGGAGGGGCCTGGAGAAGGTTATGAGGTAATCCCAGAGGTAGCCTTGATGTCACGGGGACATGGCCACGGGAGGTTCACTGGAGGCTCGGGCTGTCACTCACACTGCCTCGGCGCAGCGTTTTGTGAACGTTTGTTAGATAGTTCTGGAAGTGGGATCGCTCAGAATGTGCAGAAGTTACTCTTTGAGGAGGCGGTAAACTTAATCGGATTCTTTTTTACTTTCCACGCGTGCTTGTTTAACCTGAGTAATGGTCCTTTTGACAGGAAGGAGCTCTGACCGCCTTTCGCAAGACATATGACAAAACGGTGGCCCTGGGTCACCGCTTGGATATCGTGTTCTACCTCCTGCGGATTGGCTTATTTTACATGGACAATGATCTCATCACACGGAACACCGAGAAGGCCAAAAGGTATCATTCAGACATGGGGTCCGGCCGCCAGCAGCCCTTCTCCCACAAGTGCAGCAGACATGTTGGGGGGGGGGCGGGCGCATGGAAGCCTGCCCATTGTCTCATTCGTAAAAGCAGAAAATTTCAGTAAAATAAAACGGAAACAGTTAATGTACTTTTGCTAATAAGATTCTGACAGATAATCAGGAGGAATTTTCTTATTCTCTTTGTTACATCGTGTAAGTATATAGTTTTCAAGTGCTCCCTTAATTAAATGAGGTGAGATGATTTGTAACTTTTAGCAGCTATTGTGGAACTGTTCATTTGATTTTCTCTATGATGAATAAGTGGGTTACGATCTCTTAATATTTCTTGTTTTAAGTCTAATAGAAGAAGGAGGTGACTGGGACAGGAGAAATCGCCTAAAGGTGTATCAAGGTCTTTACTGTGTGGCTATTAGGGATTTTAAGCAGGCGGCTGAACTCTTTCTTGACACCGTTTCAACATTTACGTCCTATGAACTGATGGATTACAAAACGTTTGTCACATACACTGTCTACGTCAGCATGATTGCTCTAGAAAGACCTGATCTCAGGGAAAAGGTAAGTGAGGAAACCTGCTTTAAAACTTTTTCCTTCTTTCCTCTTCACATTTGAAAAAGCTGATGGTCAACAAAAACATTAGTTTGTTTTACTGTTTTAGGTCATTAAAGGAGCAGAAATCCTGGAAGTCTTGCACAGCTTGCCCACAGTCCGACAGTACCTCTTTTCCCTGTATGAATGTCGTTACTCAGTCTTCTTCCAGTCATTGGGTAAGAATGTAGCCTTCATTCTGCTGCTGGTTAATTCCTCTAAGCAGCTCCTTTAAGGTGACAAAGCAGCCTGCATTTGCAGATTTCTCTGTGCATCTCTATGGAATCTCTGTTCTGCTTTGAGTAGTAGAGAGTACGGAGCCCAGAGACTCGGGGAGCAGGCTCACAAATCAATTATTAAGCCATTTCTGGTGATAGTGCCTTTTGAGGGGAAGAAAAAGGGAAATCCTTAATCTTGGTGAGAGGTGGGGTTCACTGAGCTCTTAATTATTCTGAGATTGACTTTTTATGTTGCTGTGAAATGTCTTGGGTTTTAAATAATGTTCAAGAATCGTACTGTAAAAATTGCCGGTCATTATATCCACCTGTCATGTTCTGAGCCTTGGGCATGGTGTTCATATAGTCCTCGGAGAGAAGCAGCCCTTTGGATTTGAATAGTGTATTTTTAAACTTGGGGCAAAATTATTTTGTAATAGTTTTATCCCTTCCTCTTGCTGATGTCCGTCCTGAGAGCTCATTACGATGTGTGGAGCCGTTGACTTTTATATTGAGTAGTTCTGCTATGATGGTCTTTTTATTTCTCATTTCTGTTTTTATTACTTTGCCTCCTTTCTGGCTATGAATGGACTGCCTCCTGACTTGCCATTTTAAGCTGGGGGGGGGGGGTGTAGATCCCAAATAGCCAGTTTGTTAGACTTGTCCATAAAAGTAACCATGGCCCAAGCGAGAGCTAGGGGAACTCTCTTGTGGGCAGAGCCTGTGAGTGATGAGGATGAGGATGGTCTGATATAAACTTTGGCCTCCTGGTGGTGTGCTGTAGCTTGTTGGGTTCCTCTTTCCCCTGTCAGAGAGTATTCCTGGGCTTCTTGTTACTGGGGGTAGGAGGAGAGAATAGACAGGGTCCCGAGCCTCCTTGTGCCTCTGCCAGGAATGGCGATCCTGGGATAAGTGAAGCTCCCTGGGCCTCATTCTCTGTATTTATAAATGATCTGTAAGGTCCTTTTAGACTTGGAGATCTGAGACCTTTCCTGTTGTTCTCTGGTTGTGAAGGACCCTTGCTGCCTGCTCCCATTGGCCAATTACCAGGAACAGTGTCAAAGGATATCAGACCAATTAGTAACTTGTTTGTGACAGTTTTCAAGATACAAGTCATAAAGTGACTGACTTGATTTTGATCCCCAAGGAAGACTTTCTAATCATGGGCTGATGCCAGATTCTTTAAATTATTTGCTCTTATTCTCACTAATCAAGCCTTCTGTTATTATGCTCCTTGCCCCCTGTGCTGCTCTCAGTTTCCATGGAGGTAAGAATTGGAAGCTGAATTGGAGAATTTGGAGTTGCTTAAGCTACCATAGAAACCAGTTTTTGAATGAGGTAAAAGTGTTAAATTAGAAAGAGATGTTCATATTTTTTTTCTTATCTCAGTAGTTGGAGGAGGCTCTTGTTAGTAAGATGTGGCTCATCTCAGAGGCCGAGTCTGAAATGAGTGTTTCTGAGCTATGCGCCCTCTGGGACCCACTGAAGTCCATGTTTTACAGACTTAGAGAACGTTGGCGTGACAGAATGAACCCAGGTTACGATTTTATGCGTCTTCTCATGCTCCATCACCAGACCCCAAGCTCATCAGAGGCCTGGCCTTTCCTTCCTTTCCATTTTACATCAGGTTCTTGTCGGCCCATTTATTAGGGGACACAAATGGCCAGGAATTGTGTGCTTAAAATGCTTTCTTTGGTTTGTTGCAGCGATTGTTGAGCAGGAGATGAAAAAAGACTGGCTCTTTGCACCTCATTATCGATACTACGTCCGAGAGATGAGAATCCACGCGTACAGTCAGCTCTTGGAGTCCTACCGGTCACTGACACTAGGCTACATGGCAGAAGCTTTTGGAGTCGGTGTGGAGTTCATAGACCAGTAAGACAGACAAATTTAACATTCTTAGTGGAGGCCGCTCGCTGCAGATTAGTCAGAACTGCTTAAAGTCATGCTTGTCCTTACACCCTTTTGCTGCCACACTCCATTTTCTTGCCCCAATACCAAATTTGGAGAAAAAAAAAAAAAAATTGAATAATTTGTCTAATATTTTTAAAAATCTTGTCCAAAGAGCTCTACTAACATTTCCATCATGTAGAAGGAATCATATGCAAAGAAACTGACTTATGGAGAGGTTTGGGCTAGCCTGAAATTATAGGATAGATGGTTCAGATGATCAGCTCTCACAGCTCCTATCCTTTTGCTATGTATGAAGTGATACTGCTTCTCCCAATTCTCTCTGCTTTCTCTGCAGCACCCACTTAGCTGTAGAAATGCCAGCTGGGTGGCACAGTGGGCAGAGTACTGGAGTCGGGGTAAGGCCTGCTTCAGAGTCTTTCTGGCAGCGTGTCCCTGTGTCAGCCTTAACGTGGGGCTGTTGTGAGGATCAGCCGGGAAGATAGAAAAGTCTTTGTGAATCTTAAAAGCATTATACAAATGGAAACGTAGTGTTAGTGCTGATCACAAGAAGTGGACTTTTTTTGTCTTAGCATAAGAGTGAGGCTGCCAGCTGGTGTGAAAAATGCCCGATGGGGTATCTTAACCAAGAGCTGCTCCCTGAATAGGGAGGGAGTACTGTAGTCAGTGCCCAGACTGGTTGGGAGACATGATGCCATTCTCGGCGACACACTGGCTCTGACACTTTGGATCCCTTGATTTTTTATCTGTTGCAAAATGGTCATGTGAGCACTGCCTACTTTAATTTAAGGGCATTTGGAAATCAAATGAAATCGTGAATCGAAATTGATTTATTTGCATTTTGTATAACTCATTCTTGCATATCCTCCACAAACACTGATATCCTGATGCAGTTTGCAATTTTTGACTGCTTTGGTTGATAGCAGGTTGCAGTATGGGGCCTACCTTGGGATTCAAAAGCTTTTTTTATTTCAATCTAGAAGGTATTGGTTTTTCAGTAGCAATGAAAATGAGACCAAATTCCTTATTGATGGTAAAGAGGAGACTGTTAACTCTTGGGTCAGTAGAGAAGAGACTGATGGTTGGCTAGACAGGAATTGTGGGCAGTAGCAAACAGATTTTCCTGTTTCTTTGCTCAGTGGGAAAGGAGAGGTGTTTTGTTTCCTATGTTTTATTCAACTGTTCCTAGATGGCAACTGTTTTTGAAATTTTGCTTTATATTTGTGCCGGGTTACTTAGTTGTGGTGATATTTAAATCTAGCCACAGGGAAAGTTCCATCAGGTAACATTTCCCATGTGTTGTAATCATAGAATAATATCTCTAAGTGGATTTTTCCATGCTGAGCTGACCTTTTGATTTAGCTAAAGTTTAAAGTGTATGACTCAAAATCACTTATCCAGAAAACTAATACAAGCAAGTATTTAGAGGGCAGTGTAGAATTATTAATGCTAAGTCTTTGTCATATTTGAATAGTGTTTTAGGAATTAGATTTTTTTTTTTTTTTTTTTTTTAATGTAAGAATGGGCCAAACCATTAACAGTTAAAATTTTTTTTTTACATTTCCCTCTACTTCCTTTGATGTGGTAATTGATTATAAAATGAATGCAGTATTTGATTCCTATGTGCAAATTTAGCGTAGTAGGAAAATTCCTACTTTTTTTTTTTTTTTTAAATCACAGACACTTGTTTTTAGTGTGTGAAATTACTGGGCCCATTTTAATGTTAGGACTTTTTAAATAGCAAAAAGTTTAAAAAGTCCTTACTGTTGTGTAGGGTCTTGTGTGAGATAGGCCCTTGTATTATGAAAATGTATTACTAGAAAAGCAGCTGAACTGTGGTCCCAATGGCCAGAAGCCATACCCTTGTGTGGGTTAATTATGGTGTGTTGCATAGATGAAGTGTTCAGATTTCTGCTTGGTCTGGTCTTTTTCCTCAAATATTCCAAATATAGGAATTATTAAGCTATAATAATAATAATAATAATAATAATATTAATATAATAATATATAATAATAGGCAGTACTAAAGTGAGTCGATATTAACATATTTTTTAAAGATAATTTTTTTTGATGCTGCAACTCCAAAATTAAATCAATAGCACTTTTAAACTAGCTTTGACAGTGCAGTAACTTTTCTAAGAAATGTCAGCATTTTTATTAATACTTTGTTTCACCTCCATCAGGGAACTTTCCAGATTTATTGCAGCTGGAAGACTACACTGCAAAATAGATAAAGTAAATGAAATTGTGGAAACCAACAGGTAACGTGGCCTTCTAGTGTTCAGTTAGAATGATTAAATCAGCAAAATTTTAATGACAGAAAGCCATTTTCGTGCTGTGATATAAGGAAATGGATGTTTTTGTTTTTGAACAGACCAGATAGCAAGAACTGGCAGTACCAGGAAACCATCAAGAAAGGAGATCTGCTGTTGAATCGAGTTCAGAAACTTTCCAGGGTGATTAACATGTAAGACTCCAGGAAAGCGTCTACACACAAAGGGATAGGAGATAGTTTATAAGGTTTGACAAATCTTCTGACTATCTTGTTGGAATGAAGGTGCCCTTTAATGATAAATACTTGGAAATTTTATAGTCCATTTCATTATGTAAACAATTCAGCTGTAAAAAAAAAAAAATAAAGGATACATTTTTGGTTTCAGTATTATCTTTGAAGATTTAACTATTGCTATAATATGTTTAAATTGAATATGCTAAATAGAAGTTGCCCCTCCCCCTGACTATTTAAGAAATTAAAAAAACTAAAAGCAAATGTGGCTGGTAACTCACTGCCAGTCAGTTTTTTAAACTGAGGGCACAGTCAAGGTCTGCCACCAGGATACCCAATGGATTCTGGCCTTTCAAGGTACCATGTTGCTTCTTTAGGTTTCTTCAGTATTAACAGATTACTGGCTCCCTAGAGGATAGTTACTGTCCTCTACCTGGCCAGTTTTTGGGAAGTACACACTGAAAGTGGACTTCTTTGTTGGACAGCTGAGATATTAATGGGAATTTGGGTGCTAGAAGGAACCCTTAATCTATCCAGTCCTCATGAGCCCAGAGGGGAAGTGACCACCAGGGGGCAGAGCAGGCAGAGCTCAGATTCCTTCAGTGGGTTGATCAGATTCTGATTCAAATCCTGGGGCTCCTTCACGGTCTCTCTTGGCCTGAGACATCTAGTAAACCCTCCTAAGTTTCCATTTGGTTTTGGGGTGCATTTAAATTTTTTTTCTCTATTGAGAGGACTTAATACATTAAGTGCCTTTATCTAGGGATTTCCTTGATGGAGGGAAAATGAAGCATTAATCATGAGGATTGATGTTTCTTGGGAAAACTGTTCTATTTAGTTGGACTTGCTTAGGGTCTGAGATAGACCGGCGATTTATTTGGGCCAAGCATCCTCTGCCAAAGGGAATGGTGTGCTCCTTGAGGAGGCTTACAGCAGCTGAGACCTAGAACCTGGAATCAAGAACAGAGATCCTTTCAGAGCTGTGAGCCTGGGCCAGCCACTATTTCCCATCTGCAGAAGGAGAATGTCATCTGCATAGCAGAGGCACTGCAAGGACTGACTGCAAGAACGTGTGTAAGTGCTTTGCAAACCTTAAAAGTGTGATGTTAGCTGGGGGATAGCTGTGAAGACTGGCACCCAAGAAAGGGAAGATGAGCTGTGCTCAACAGAAATAATAAAATC
Source organism: Sminthopsis crassicaudata (assembly GCF_048593235.1). Taxonomy (NCBI): domain Eukaryota; kingdom Metazoa; phylum Chordata; class Mammalia; order Dasyuromorphia; family Dasyuridae; genus Sminthopsis; species Sminthopsis crassicaudata. Next base: position 731,477,879 of record NC_133617.1, read on the forward strand.
CTCCATCTCAAGGCCTGAAAGCTGAAAGCAATCATGGGGATAGGAGGTGGTGAGGAGGGGGCACCAAGACCTTAGAACTGTACTGAAGCTAGTGGGCAACCAATATATAGCCAGGGAGATTGACAGCCCTCTCCATAGTGGGAACATGAAAATACAGCCAAAAGAAATGGGTTGGGGGTAGTGATTAATTATGTAATATATCTGTACCAAATTGTGAAAAAGCTTTGTTTAGGGCCCATGTCTACTGTGGAGTTGTGGACTCTAGGCAGTAAACCACCTCAGAATGCTGTACTTTGTCTACCCAAACCAGCCGTGACTTAGCTTCAGGGCCAGGCGTGGAACACCCTTAGTAGCCAGTATTTCCTGAAGCATCCATCACAAAAGAGGATGGCTGCTGGCAGGTAGGAATTCTTCAAGGAATTTAGTTTATAAAATTTACTCCAAGGAAATTTGTTTGTTTTTATTCCATCTGGGTTGGCTCATTAGAGGCATATACAGCCTTTACCTTCCTTACCTGTCCCCTTCCAGTAAGGGGGTAAAGCTACAAGCCAGTGACCTCAATAACTACTTCCTTTGGCTGCTCATGCAGCTGATATTAATTTTAATGGAAGATGTGTCCTCCCTGCCAGGAACACACTCCCACCCCATTAGCACTTCCCTCTCCAAAGACCCAACTCCAAAGACCCAACTGAGCACCATCGTTTCTCTATAAAGCCTTCTGGGATTCCCCACCCCCATCTGCAATATCCTTCAAATGGACAACTTCTCCAGGATCTGGATTCTGCCGGTTTCCCCTTTAGTGCCCACACCCAGTGCTACAAACCACTTGTAAACCATTGCTCCAGTCGATAACAAGAGGGACGTTTCCCTTAGTAGTCAGTGGGATTGACTGAAGTGGAAAAGTAGAGCAGTATCTGAACACGGGCTCTGCACTAAAGAAACCCTAACAATGCTGAGCCTTCCTTCCTTGACTATTCTGACAAGGAGTGATGGGGAGGGTGAAAAGACCGACCGCCTGAAGCCAGCCTCCGGAGCGGGGCCCAGCACAAGCCCCCAGATAGTCCCTAGTTTGTAACTTCTTAAAGGCAACCATAGGGCTTGCCCCTGGGTAACACCATGGAATGTGGCTGCTCAGTGCCAGACCTTTTGCAGGGTCTGGCTGGCTTACATCGTCTTCTCACTAGATGGTGGTGTTCTCACCCTAGCAACCTTGGGAAAACTGTAATACACACTCCACCTTCTCAGGTCTTTACATCTATTTTCTCGTTAATTAAAAGGAGCGCTTCCTAATATGAAATACAGTCCAAAGTAACATATGAGCTTGATTTAAATTCATTTTTAATGCTACTAAGCTACAAGGGAGCATTTTCATTAAACTTCTGAATTGAAAAATGTAAATTACTTGATTTTTCTCAAATATTTTACTTTTTCTTTTTCAGAAAAGGTCATAAATTAGAAATAAGGCTTCTGAGTCAGAACCTCATGAATTACAATGAAGAAAAAAATCATCTAAGATAATTTAGGTCTTACCTCCTATAACAACAAACAGCTTAAAAACCAAGTTCAGATCAACTGTAATCTTCAGGTTTAAGAGATGATACTATTTGAAAGCAGAAGTCATAATACACAGGATAAAGCATCAACATGCTAAAATAAAATCAAAGCCTTTTTAATGTATCACTACCACAGCGGCCTATTAGTAATATACTTTGAAAGTGTCATTAAGAACTCCCAACTCCAGTAGTATTTCTTGTTCACTGCGGAAAGCTGACTGACAGACAAAAGTAAAAACTTCACATAGCTGGGTACTCTCTTTATGCTGTGCAAAACTGAAAGGGTCAGTGAGGAATACCTGTAAAATGACTGCCTACCTCTAGACAAATGATTCTTAGCATCATCTGGAAAAGGATAAACTTAACTGAGCAAGATTAGTTTCCAACTGAGTATTATTTAATGTACTGATAACGCGTTCTGAATGCTCCTTTTCTTCTCAGACCCACGTAGTGACTTAATTACTGGTAGCAGTGGCCCTCCCCACTTTTTTTTTTTTAAGATCATGTCTGGAAAACAAACTTGTGAGGTATTCCACATTCCGCACAGAGGGATTTCAGTCATTTTGGTGCTTTTTCAGATAAAAGACATGACTCCAGTCAAGAGGTTTTTATTGCATTGAGAGTTTTGTTTGAAATTGGGAGACTCAATTGACTTGCTATTGAAAGTCTTTTTTTGTCATAGAAAAGTCAAGTTCTTTTCTGGCAATAACTGATCCTTGGTTGACTGAATTCTGTCTCAAATGTCCAACTGGTATTTAGCTTCTTCCTTCCCATCTATCAAACTTGCCAGACAGTTGAAAATTGTTCTCAAAGTATTTGCGACAGAATTTAGTTTTGCTTTTAAGAATGGAGAAAAAGAAAAATCTCTCCCTAGGTCTTTTAGGTGATATAAAGAGAAAAACAACGATTGACAAAAACTTGTTTTATAAAACCCAACATATACTTCCCATTCCAACCAAATGTTTCCGGCACCTGTATTGAGCCTGACTGATTACGGGTAGCTGTCTCTACGACTCCTGAATTCATAGAAGTGACAAAACCAATTCCATAATTTTAGATCGAATTTATTTACAGGAAGTCTGGACAGATAGATTTGAAGCCCTTAAGGAAGCCAAGGGCTGCTGAGTCCAGGCTAATATAGAAAACTCTTTTTTAACATGGAAAACTCTCCTCTATAGCCGAGTGCAACTTCCAGGGAGAAAAAGGGAAGAGGAGCCTTGTAGGAAGACCATTGTAAATATCTATATTTACAAATTTCACAAAAGTACAGAGCTAAATTTCAAGACTATCCCACTCCCCCTGATTCTTTTGCAAAATTGGGAGGGGAAAAATATAAATTAGATATTACATACACAGGCAAAACTTTTTAAATAGATTTAAAAATGTCCCAAAAAGTATGCAGGAAACTGAGGCACTGCTTTATTTTTGTGGTTGAGGCTAAAGAAAGCCCCATTCTGGGTTTAAAGTATGTGTGTAGGATTATAATGAAGCAAAAACATGTAGAAATGTATTTCATGTAAGCATCCTTGTTTTATTGAGAAGTCCTCATTTTTATTGCCTGGTTTAGTAACAGGTTTGTTCCACAAACTAATTTTTCATAAAGCAAAGCACAACTTTTTCTTATAAATAGTATAAATTATTTTATTTACAGAAACTTGTTACAAAACAAATAGACTATATATTTCTTTTCTTTTAAATATCCAAAGTAATTTTCTATCCCATGACATTTGTTCATGTACTATACAGCAGCCAACCCAAAGTCCAGCTGAGATGCTCTTCATCTTGTGTACAAATTATCACACTAGTCACACACTTGACACCGGAGATTGCTTTTAGAACCAGGCTCAAAACAGAGCAAGATGCTTTCCAGGCCCTACATTCACATCGACAGCGCGTAGTGCTCATATTAAATGATCTGAAAATGTAACGTGTTTTGCACAAAAGGTAAAAATGATTATTCTCTGCTAAACAGCAAACCTTCAACAGTTATCTGTAGCCCAATTCTTTCCCCGGGGCAGGAGAGACAGTAGGGACGCCCCTTGGCAAGAGAACTCTTAGAGGAAGACAGTGGCCTTCAGTTACATTTCCCAGATCATGCTTTTTTGTTTTGTTTTTTTTCCTTCAATGTTCTAAGAGGTACTTCTTTTTGTTAGATTTTTGGAGTACAAAATTTTTTACATATTCTATTTTAAACTCTCCATTTTATGAGTAAATTAACAAAATGATACATGTCTTGTAAAACTGCTGGCTGAAAAAAAGATTACAACTCTTGGCGTCGTGGGAAAATTATCACCCACCAGGATTGTTTCAAACCAAAAAGTCTTATTTTAAAATACTTTATCCAATTACCAGTGTAGGTAATTTTTTTAATTTACTCCTCCCCTAAATTTTTAGAAATGACATTAGGTGGAAAAAGCAAGCTCCAAAAAATAATAATAATAATAATAATAATAATAAAATAAAAAATATATTCAACTTAACATTCAAGTCTTTTAAAGGAGAATCTGTCTACACAGTCCAAGCTTGAAACTAGTTATCAGGCACTTTTCAGTTTTTTTTTCCATTAGTTTTAAACCACAACATACTAGTGGCTTGCACATGCAAGTGCGCACACACTTGCACACACGCATACACACATACACACACGCGCGCGCGCATTCACTCACAAGGGCACATACAGACATCTGCACTGACAGGCATTCACAAAACATGAACAAAGGAGAAGCAGTGTGTCACTTAACTAAATGTAGTCTTCTGGGGAATTAGGCAATTTAACAGAAGCAATGCCCAGTTAATCTCTATGAATCCACTCCCAAGACATTAAAAGGGACATAGACTTTCACGAAACAGAGGCATCCCTTAAATTGTGAAGTAGGCAAGTTCTAGGACTATTGGCTTGGCAGTGAACCACTTCAAATTATAAAAAGGTACTTACTTCTTTTTTTTTTATTAATTAATAAATAAATACTAGATGATCTCAATTGTACCAAAACTGGATATAAGAAAAAAAGACCTGTGCAAAAATACATATTTAAATATGTACAATCAATTTTAACAAAATATGTTTTCTGAAATAGGGATACTTCAATATTTATAATAGAACAAGAAATTCCAAAATAAAGATACAAAAGTAGGTTTTGTATAATTCTTTGTTCATCATTGCAGCAATTTTTTTTTTTAAATAGGTTAAGAAAACTGCAGGAGTTGTCATGAAATTCTATGGAAACAATATAAAAATTGTCTTGGTTTTAAATTAATACCAAAATCTGTCTAGAAACAACCCAACCACTGCAAATTTGGTTTTGCAAGTTAATTTAATCCAAAAAGTACTTGTGCTACTATTTTAAATCACCTTAATTATTTATAAGTACTAAAATAATTGTAGGAGAAAATAAAAGTCCCAAGAAAAAAACAACCCACCGGTCTCCAATGCCATAGATAGCACTGTGTGAGTAGGTTGGTTTGTGGCAGGCAGGTTTCAAAATGGCTAATTTCCTAATCCGGTCGCTTTACGTAGGTACTACCAGGAGACATAATGAAAATGGAATTAAAAACCCCAATCGAAAAGAAATCCAAATGATCAACACTTGCTATTCTAAATATCTACATTATTCGGAATCAGCTCTGACGCCATCACGTAGCCTTTTTAGTTCTTTTTCTGGAGTAACATAATCTTGGACAAATTCTATCACTTAAAACTGACTCTTTATTGCCATCAACGCTCCGTTCTTAGCTTGGAAACGGAATCGACCCAAACCACAAATGCCCTTGTTACCCCCAGCACGGAAGGTGCTCGGAGTCAACAGAGGGACGTTTGGACGCTGCCCCTCCTCCCCACCTATGGCTCACTGTTGGGAGGTCGCCAAATCATAGATTTAGAGCTGGAAGGAACCGTGGAGGTCATCTAATCATCCTATTGGTTTTTCCAAATAAAATAAGAAAATAGCCCTTCCACATGTCTGCACTCTTTATTAGCCTTCCTAGTCCTAAAAACATTTGGTAACTGATTGCATAATCAATGAAAAGACCCCACCCCTTTCAAGAAAATGACTATTTTCCATATATTTCTCTCTAAAGTGTCTGCATAATAGGATCTTTGTCATCCCCTAACATCTGCTCAGGTCTGTGTCAAAGGAGTCTGGAGCAGTTTGATTCTGTTAGACCGATGACCCAAGCTTTTGCTCTGTCATCCGTTGGCTTCAGCTTCCCTGAAATGGGAGTTTATGACAATGGGGGAGGGGGGATGCCAGATGCAAAAGGGAGGTCTCTGACGGACAGCAGCAGGGGAGATCAGCCCTCTGAGAGACACAGGTAAACCCGCCCAGTGTAAGTGGCCAGTGACTTCTCCAGCAATTACATTCTGACAGCATTGAGCCCTTTAAAGATTTCACTGGGGGAGGGAGGGGAGTTAGGTGGGAAATGTCCCGGATCAGAACACTTTCCCGGGAAGGTGAAAGCACAGATCCTTGAGATCCTTGAGAAATGAATGTGAATGAAAAGAAACACTCAAGGGCAGCATGGGAAATTTCCCATTCCATGCCGCACTCCCCTCAAGCCCCTTCACAAAAAAAAACAAAACAAAACAAAAAAAAACAAAACCCAATCAATGAATTATCGATAGTGACATAAAGGGGATGATGGACCAAACAGGGTCAGGTCAAGCTGATGTTTAAAAGTGATTTCTGTTACAGTATTCAGGAGCTGGAGGATAACACAACTCACCTCCAAAAACATTAAAAATACGAATGCTCATTTTTGTGGTATCCTATTAATTTTATCTTAAAAAGGCAATTTTTAGAAAATAGAACGAGGCTAGAAGGTATAATCAACCTACTTTGATATGCTGTTTCAATGTGAAGACTCTATGGAATACCCTTGTAAAAGAAATTACATTTCTTTGGAAATCTCGGCATAGGGTTTTTCCCCTACAGTGATTTTTTTTTTTTTTCCATTTGGCTTTCCTCTATCAAAACTAGTTAGCATTTTTATATTCCTTTTCAATTAAATCTTATTCAAAAAGCACATAGAATTGCTTGTGTACCATGAAAAGTATTCCTCCAAAATAGTTTATACTTGTTTTCTGGGCATCGATGGCTTAAATTAATTAACTTTTTAAATTAAGAACTCCTGATGGCTCCTTATCCCAAATTACTTGCAAAAGGCTGGGCAAAAAAAGGGCCTGTTCTGCCGAGTCGGGCTGGTGTCCCAAAAAGCAGCACCGCGTTCCCTCGTGGAGGGTCACTCCCTGCACGTCCCAGGGCCTATCCAGAGAAGGGGTATCTAACTGCTTGGGGATGTCCGCGGGGGCTGGCGGGGGAAGGGGGAGAAGGAAGTCTCCGGGAAGGTTCTGCCCGAAGCATCTTTTTGCCCAGCCAATCTATCAAAGAGCGGTACCATGAGGTGTTCCTGCAAGTCAAAATCTCCCAGATTTGTAGCGAGCAGTCCAGACCACTTTTAACACTGATAAAAGCAATTCTGTGGCTGAACTCAGATGCAGGGCCTATTGGGGGTGTTCACTGCTACAGCCATGGCTTCAGGGAATTCCTTTTTAAAACGAGCAAGAGTCCAGCAGATCTCTACACCTGAGGACCACAGGAAGCTGGGGATAAGCTCAAAGGCATCGTGGAGTCCAGAGTGCCAGGTGGAGGTTTTCTCACTATGGTCATTAGTCCAGCTGTCAGGGATGGGCCTTTGGCTTTGGAGAAAGAGAAGAGAGATACAAAGGGAAAGACGAGTTAGCCAACATGGAAGGGCCCTCCGCTATGTAACACGCTCCCTAAGGGGGTGGCCACAAAGACGGCCGTGCCGGCACTGCGAGCCACGCCGTTTCCCGGGCCTGGCGACACCTCAAGCTTGCTGCCAGTGCTCGCTCCGACCTCGAGGAGGCTCCCTGGGGCCCCTCGCTCCAGGTCTGGGTAACGAGAAGAACTTCTCTCTCTCAAGGCATTCGAGGTAGCATACTCAGACTGAAGCAAGCCCAGAGGGGACCACGGGCAGGGAAAGGGGGAGGCTGCTGCCTGCGGGCCCCCATGCTGCGGGATGTGCCTCGGGGCCCACGGGCTCAGGGGGTGCCCAATTCCAGCCTTCCCTGCTTGGCACGAGCACCGCCCTCAGGCCTGGCTTCCTGCAGCCGGACTCTGCCTTGTCCTAATTCAGCCCCGTGGGGAGGGGAGCTAAAGTGGCCGGCTTTGGAGAAAGCTCGCTCCAGTGTGGAACTAGAGGGAAGTCACTCTCAGGAAGAAGGCAAGAAGTAGCATTCAGCAGCCCTGACGTCGCCCTCCTGGCCGAGCTCTGCCTGCAGAAGCCAGAAGCGGCCTTTAGAAAAAAGAACGCCACTTCCGGGGCCTTCGCAGCGCGCCCGGCCCTGGGCACAAGCCCCCATCGGGAGCTCGGGTGCGGCTTGTCCCCTCAGCGGTCCCTGACCTCTGACCCGGCTGTCCCAGGGGACGAGCCTCCGGCCTCTGGTTGTGGCTCCTCCTTGTCTTATACCCCTGCTAATGGTGACAAAAAGCTCAGGACTGCCTTTTTTTGGATCTTGCTCCTGCCTGGCCCTCTCTTCCAAACGGTTCTCGGACGGCAGAAGAGGACATGGTCAGTCGGGGAAACTCGAGAGTAATCGAACTCGGGCTTTCCCCTCTTTAGAGCTCTGTGAGCTCCGAGGGCTCCCCGCTGAAGCTGGTGTGGGGGAAGATGGATCTAGGGCTGTCTGGTGATCTCTTTTAAAATATAAACGAACCCAGACCCCCGTCTGATCACTACGTGAAGGGCCTAAACGGAGGGCCTCCGACTCTGAGTGAGGCCGAAGAGAGGAAGAGGAGGCGCGGGGGGATGGGAGGGAGTCGGAGCCTCTCGGGACGAGGGGCAGGGCTGCGACTCTGGACCCCTGGGCCGCCTTTTGCGAGCGGCCGCCCGATGTAGGTGTCTTATTTTCAACTCGTTGAATCAAGCACAGGTCAGCTCTGATGCACGCTTGTCAGCGATCGATCGGAAGGTACAGAATATTTAGCTGTAAATCTGGCTGGGGGAAAAAAAACCTTAAAAAAAATCATCTTTAAAAATAAAATCATTTTTCCCTAATGGGGCCTGCTTCCGGTTAGCTATGGTCAGCGTGTCTGGCGAGACGGGCGGTGGGACGGGGACCGAGTTCTTCCTGGACAGTGGAGATGAGAGAGAGGCATAACTGACAGCTATTCCTCCCCAACGTCCGTTATGGCACGACTGCTTCCAGACCCTCACTCTAACTTCCCCGGGGAGCAGCTCCCCTCCTGGGGACCGACGCCTTTCAAGTTTAGTAGTGACGAGGGGGCGGAAATCTAGGCCCAGTGCAGCGCTTCCGACAGTCCCGAATGGATTGGTCTTTTAAAGGCACCGTGATCTATACCAAGGGTTCTTAACCTGCAGACTGCGACTGCGGGCTCGGATGGCCGTATTCGATACCATCCGTTTCCTCTGCAATCCCGTGCATTTTATTTCCTGCACTTAAAAACGTCGTTCTGAGAAGAAGTGCCCGGGCTGCCCCAGACACAGAAACAAGGTCAAGAACCGCTGACGTACACCACGGCCTCAGCCACCGGTCGGCAGACGGACAAGGCGCGCGCCCCGCCGCGGGGCTTACCGGTGGTCCTCCCTTACCTGATGGAGAAGGGAGTTGTTGGCCAGCGCCTGCGTCCCCGGGATCGGGCCGGGGTGCTTGGTGTGGACGCTGTTCATGGATGGCAGTCTGGCCACCTTGCCGGCCTGGCCGCCGGGGTGGGCGGCGCCGGGGGAGCCCTTTCTCCTCTTCCCCAGGAGCTTGTCCAGGGGGGCGTGGGAGTGGGGGAAGCCGCCGTGCGAGTTGGCAGCCATCATCAGTTCGCTGGCCTGGTGGACGAAGGGGCCCAGGGAGAGGGTGGAATCGCTGCTGTTCACCATCACGCTCATCCTCTTGATGGACTCCGAGGGGCTCCCCGCCGGGGGGCCCCGGCCCGCCGGGGGGTGCCTGACGCCCACAGAGTTGGCCTGCTTAGTCAGACAGTTGGGGCCGAGGCCGTGGCACGGCGGGACCGGGGGAGGATAAGCAGCCCCACAGTTGGCAGAGTTCACCACACAGTTTTTCCTAAAAGAGTCTGTGGAATGAGGAGAAGAAGAGGAGGAAGAGGAGGAGGAGGAGGAAGAGGAGGAAGAAGAAGAGGAAGAAGAGGAGGAGGAGGAAGAGGAGGAAGAAGAGGAAGAGTGTGCAAACAGCGGGGAACTGTTTTTGCGTTTCTTTCCTGAGCTGCCGCCGCTGCCGATATTGTTACAGTTAGTGCTGTTAGCAGGAGACTCCTTAGGCTTCAGAGACTTGTTGGACTTCGGTTTCTGAGGTTTCCCGGACACCGGGGAGGGCACGGAGGCCGGCGCCGAAGGGGCCGAAGGGCACGGCTGCCGGGCCTGCGCCGCGCTCGCGGGCTCCACGGCCCCCAGGGCGGCCGGGGCGGCGTTGAGCGTCGTTCCGTGGGCTGGGACGGACCTGCCATTCGGAGGGACGCAGGAGGACGCGATCAACACTGGTGACGGCGAGACTGTGGAGGAAACAGACCCCGGGGGGCTCACGCCATATGGCGGCGGGGGCACGGAATTCGTCCGCTGGGGAACACGCGCAGAGGCCGGATGACTAGGCGCTGGAGGGATTTTCCTAGAAAGAGACGAAAGGCAGTAGCAGAGCGGTTCTTGAAAGAGTGGCCCACCACGCCCCTGAACGCAGGGGAGACCCCAGGGGACAGGGCCTGACCCGGGCCCCGCTGCCCGGCCCGCCGTGGCCTGCACTGATCCAGGCGGGAAATGGGCTGGCACCCGAGACCCGGCGGGCCGAAGCCGAAGTTTTACTCCCGGCTCCCAGTGGGCTAAGCCAGGCCCCCCCCCCACTGGCTGCAGTCTCCCTGCCGGGCTCCTGCAGTGCCCCAAAGCGGCCAGCAGGGGGCTCCAAAAGAGACCCGCGGCTCTCGCAGGCTGCCCAGGAAAGGCCCGAGCGGCAGGCCAGGCCGCCAGAGTCTCGCCGGGGTTCCCAGCCCTTCCCACCGCCGGCGAGCCAGGAGCCAGCCCCAGCTCAGTTCTGGCTTCCCCGCCTGGGGAACCCTCGGCGGCCCCTGACTTCCGGACCAGCCACCGGGCTTCCTCCTCCCACCGGAAGGGACCCCCCGACGTCCGTTTGCAGGGGGCCCGACAACCCTCTCCTGGATTCTGGGAGGTGCTCCCCGTCTAGCCCTCCCTTGGCACGGTGTGGCAGAAGGAAGCAGGTTCTAAACGATGCTTTCTGACTGACGGGCCGACCCAGAGCCCAGGCCCTGAGCTCTGAGGTCCCGAGTCTGCCGCCCGCCTCGGAGTCGCGGCCCTAACTTCGGCCTGCTGCTGCCGCGGGGGCTCCGTCTGGCCAGGGCCTTCCCTCGGTCCCACGGCCGGCGCCGCCGCTCCCTGGCCTTCCGGAGCCCCCGGGGAGTCCGCCTGGCCCCAAAGGGAAGGCCGGCGAGCGGGGGGGGGGGGGGGGGCTGCTCGTCCCTTAAGAGTAAGCGAGGAGTCCTCCCTCCCCTCCTCCTCAGAACAAGGGCGGCCTGGCGCCCGCTGGCCTGCACTTTCTGGAAAGGACGCTTCTACCCAGACAGAACTAGTTGGAAAGGACACCATCGTCAGGTGGGAAATCGGCACCAGCTCACTTCGGGCTAGAACTCCCAAGGCCTTTTCAGGCCCCAAGTGCTATGCTGGACCCGTTAAAACTAGTGAAAGTAAACCCCCCTGAAGCCCAGCTTGGAGTCTCAGTGCTGGGGAGATTAAACAAGAAACCGCGCCTGGGACGCTCTGCGTGGGGGGGGGGGTGTGCAGACCCTCAGGACTTCCTCAATTAACTCCACCCATCCTCACTGGACCCCGTCAGCACTCCCCGAGCGGAGGAAGGGGAGAGGAGGAAGGGGAGCGGAGGAAGGGGAGAGGAGGAAGGGGAGAGGAGGAAGGGGAGAGGAGGAAGGGGAGCGGAGGAAGGGGAGAGGAGGAAGGGGAGAGGAGGAAGGGGAGAGGAGGAAGGGGAGCGGAGGAAGGGGAGAGGAGGAAGGGGAGCGGAGGAAGGGGAGAGGAGGAAGGGGAGAGGAGGAAGGGGAGCGGAGGAAGGGGAGAGGAGGAAGGGGAGAGGAGGAAGGGGAGCGGAGGAAGGGGAGAGGAGGAAGGGGAGCGGAGGAAGGGGAGAGGAGGAAGGGGAGAGGAGGAAGGGGAGCGGAGGAAGGGGAGAGGAGGAAGGGGAGAGGAGGAAGGGGAGAGGAGGAAGGGGAGAGGAGGAAGGGGAGCGGAGGAAGGGGAGAGGAGGAAGGGGAGAGGAGGAAGGGGAGAGGAGGAAGGGGAGCGGAGGAAGGGGAGAGGAGGAAGGGGAGAGGAGGAAGGGGAGCGGAGGAAGGGGAGCGGAGGAAGGGGAGAGGAGGAAGGGGAGAGGAGGAAGGGGAGCGGAGGAAGGGGAGCGGAGGAAGGGGAGCGGAGGAAGGGGAGAGGAGGAAGGGGAGAGGAGGAAGGGGAGAGGAGGAAGGGGAGCGGAGGAAGGGGAGAGGAGGAAGGGGAGAGGAGGAAGGGGAGAGGAGGAAGGGGAGAGGAGGAAGGGGAGAGGAGGAAGGGGAGAGGAGGAAGGGGAGCGGAGGAAGGGGAGCGGAGGAAGGGGAGCGGAGGAAGGGGAGAGGAGGAAGGGGAGAGGAGGAAGGGGAGCGGAGGAAGGGGAGCGGAGGAAGGGGAGCGGAGGAAGGGGAGCGGAGGAAGGGGAGCGGAGGAAGGGGAGCAGAAGACCTGGCGGTCAGGCGGCCTGGCTTCTCAGCGACAGTTGGGGGGTCTTTTCCTGTCTGGCCTGACCCTGCGAAGAGGCACGCTCTCTTAAGATCCAGGAGAGAGAAGAGCTTGAACCCTCAACTACGAAGCCGCTGCTTCTTCCTGGGCCCGGCCCCAGCCCCAGGGTCGGATACAGCGCAATCCCAGCTTCCCGGACACGTGATGGGGGTGGGCTCCGGCCCCTTAACCCGGGTCGTGAGGGCGGACTACAGCTTCAAGAAACTCTTCTCCAGGACACGTTGTTAAATTACTGGCTGAATTTTTGTTTGAATGAAAATATAGAAAAAAAAAGGGAAAAGGAAACAAACAGAAGCCCCCCTCGGGCCCCCCTCGGCGGAAAGAGAAAGGCACTCACTTCCACATCTGGGAATTAAGATGCTTGTCCACCATAAAGTTAAGGGCACATCGGATATGGTTCCACCTCTTATCGAAGACGAAGTAGCCCCTTCCGATCTGGCGACTACCAAATGTGCAAAACTGAAAGAGAGAGGGGACAATGAGAGCTGTCGGACGCCTTGGGCCCCGGGCGCCGACTCCTCCGGAAACGGAGCGAGTCCTAAAGGACAGGCCTTGACCGCCGCGGCTCTCAGCCCCGCAGGGCCCTTCCCCGGCCCGGCGCCAGCGGGGAGCGTCCGGACCCTGCTCCGCCCCTCCGGCGGGCTGGACCCAGAACTTACGGAGGCCGGCTGAGGATGGTGAGCCGAGTAATGACAGTCCAGTTTCCCCGCGGACTCCTCCTTTTCGTCGCCTTCTCCCTCGTCGCTGGAGGCCCGAGACGCTGGCTCAGTGGAAGGCAGGGGAGGGTGTGGAGACTCATTGGCGGCGGGAGAGTCGGAGGGGGCATTCCCGCCGGGCGGGGCCTGGAAGCCTGGAGGCCTGGAGGGGCAGAAGAGGCAGGGAGGCTGCAGCTGGGGGCCGGCGCCCGAGGACACCCTGCCGGGCTCCGCACTGCCCAGGAAGGCCGAGGAAAGGCAAACCCGATCTGGGGGCCCGGAGGGCGTCCAGAGCCTCCCCACAGTCTGCCCTGCCGCTCAGGGACCAGAACGCTTCCCTTCCCTTCCGGGGGCTCCGTGGGGGCTGCCCCCCAGACTTTCCTGACCTCCACTCTGCTGCTGCCCCCCAGGGGCGCGGGCCTCCGGTCTGTGCAGGCCCCTGTGCTAATTCCCATGGTGAGCTATCCACACCGGGCGGACCCGGACCTGAGGGACTCCTTTCTCCAGACGCACGCCCGTGTCACCCACACGCAGATGCTCGAGTCTATTCAAGGCCACACACGGCGCGCCCAGGGCTCAGCCCGGCCCATCCCGGGCTCCCGGGCGGCGGCTCCCACCCCTCTGTCCGCTTCTTGCCCGTGCGCCCTATGTGACCTCAGTGGGCTCGCCCTACACAGACCAACCTTCTCAATGGTTCCACGGTCTCCCCCCCTCTTCCTGGGACTCCCTGGGGGTCTCGGGCCCGACCAGGAGCTCTGCTCGGACTCCTCCCAAACCGAGGCCTTCGGCCCTCATCTTTCCCGAGCTCCAGGCCGCCGATGCCCCTGCCTCTGCCCTCCTTACCCCCCGGGATCGACGGCTGCATCCCTCTCCCCCTTTTCTTGCTCTAACTAAGCAGGCCTGAGCGTTCCCCACGTCTCTCCCATCTGCTCATCCCCCGGAGCCTGGACCTTCTCCTCCTTCCTCTGACCCTGACCCTGAGAGCATTTTCTGGCTCCCACCTACCCATTTCCCATGACCCCCCACCTTGTGCTCGCCATGCCAGACGAAATGGCCCACGCCCACACCCCTGCATCAGCTGCCCCTGCGCCCTGGACGCACTCGCCAAAGCCAGGGGCGCGAACGTGCTCGAGGCCCCCCAAAACCGGGTCAGCCCCCTGTCCTAAAGCCTTGAAGTCCGACCCCCGCGCCAGAAGCCCTCCCTATCCTAAGACGCGGCCACGTGCCCCCGTCCCTACACAGGTAGATGGAGGCGCCGGCGCCAGGCGGGCCGAGGACGTTACTGACCTTGGAAGACTGGGGTTGTGAGGTCTGGGCTTATTAGAGACTAAAGGCTTGGATTCTGCAGGAGTCGCTCCGTGGGAGTTGGGCTGCAGTTCCGGAGCCGTTTTGGAGGGGGAGGCGTGTGGTTCCCTGAGAGGTGGCGTCTGCGGCGGCGGCGGCGGCTGCTCGGGATGGCGGAGCAGCTCCTTTTCCCTGCTTTTGTTTTTGTGCTCGGCTAACAACACGTCGAAGCGTTTTCTGCGCCCCTGGACGGCCCTCCGTTGGGTTAAGGAATGTGTCTGCAAGTCAAACAGAACAGAAGCTCTCCTAAGTCCCGGCAAGGGCCCCGGGCGCTCACACACAGCTCCCCACCGGAGCCCAGAGCCCGGAGCCCAGAGCCTGGAACCAGAGCCGGGAGCCCAGAATCTACAGCCCGGAGCCCAGAATCTGGAGCCCGGAGCCTGGAACCAGAGCCGGGAGCCCAGAATCTACAGCCCGGAGCCCAGAATCTGGAGCCCGGAGCCTGGAACCAGAGCCGGGAGCCCAAAGGCCGGAACCTGGTACCTGGAGCCCAGAGCCCGGAGCCCAGAGTCTGGAACCAGAGCCAGGAGCCCAGAATCTACAGCCTGGAGCCCAGAATCTAGAGCCCAGAGCCCGGAGCCCAGAGTCTGGAACCAGAGCCGGGAGCCCGAAGGCCGGAACCTGGTACCTGGAGCCCAGAGCCTGGAGCCCAGAGTCTGGAACCAGAGCCGGGAGCCCAGAATCTACAGCCCAGAGCCCAGAATCTGGAGCCCAGAGTCTGGAACCAGAGCCGGGAGCCCAGAATCTACAGCCCGGAGCCCAGAATCTGGAGCCCAGAGCCCGGAGCCCAGAGCCTGGAACCAGAGCCGGGAGCCCGAAGGCCAGAACCTGGTACCTGGAGCCCAGAGCCCGGAGCCCAGAGCCTGGAACCAGAGCCGGGAGCCCAGAATCTACAGCCCGGAGCCCAGAGCCTGGAGCCCAGAGCCCGGAGCCCAGAGCCTGGAACCAGAGCCAGGAGCCCGAAGGCCAGAACCTGGTACCTGGAGCCCAGAGCCCGGAGCCCAGAGCCCGGAACCAGAGCCAGGAGCCCAGAATCTACAGCCCGGAGCCCAGAATCTGGAGCCCAGAGCCCGGAGCCCAGAGCCTGGAACCAGAGCCAGGAGCCCGAAGGCCAGAACCTGGTACCTGGAGCCCAGAGCCCGGAGCCCAGAGCCTGGAACCAGAGCCGGGAGCCCAGAATCTACAGCCCGGAGCCCAGAATCTGGAGCCCAGAGCCCGGAGCCCAGAGCCTGGAACCAGAGCCGGGAGCCCAGAGTCTGGAACCAGAGCCGGGAGCCCGAAGGCCAGAACCTGGTACCTGGAGCCCAGAGCCTGGAGCCCAGAGTCTGGAACCAGAGCCAGGAGCCCGAAGGCCAGAACCTGGTACCTGGAGCCCAGAGCCCGGAGCCCAGAGCCTGGAACCAGAGCCAGGAGCCCAAAGGCCAGAACCTGGTACCTGGAGCCCAGAGCCTGGAACCAGAGCCGGGAGCCCAGAATCTATAGCCCGGAGCCCAGAATCTGGAGCCCAGAGCCCGGAGCCCAGAGTCTGGAACCAGAGCCGGGAGCCCGAAGGCCAGAACCTGGTACCTGGAGCCCAGAGCCCAGAGCCCGGAGCCCAGAGCCTGGAGCCCAGAGTCTGGAACCAGAGCCGGGAGCCCAGAATCTACAGCCCGGAGCCCAGAATCTGGAGCCCAGAGCCCGGAGCCCAGAGCCTGGAACCAGAGCCGGGAGCCCAGAGTCTGGAACCAGAGCCGGGAGCCCGAAGGCCAGAACCTGGTACCTGGAACCCAGAGCCCGGAGCCCAGAGCCTGGAGCCCAGAGTCTGGAACCAGAGCCAGGAGCCCAAAGGCCAGAACCTGGTACCTGGAGCCCAGAGCCTGGAACCAGAGCCGGGAGCCCAGAATCTATAGCCCGGAGCCCAGAATCTGGAGCCCAGAGCCCGGAGCCCAGAGTCTGGAACCAGAGCCGGGAGCCCGAAGGCCAGAACCTGGTACCTGGAGCCCAGAGCCCGGAGCCCAGAGTCTGGAACCAGAGCCGGGAGCCCAGAATCTACAGCCCAGAGCCCAGAATCTGGAGCCCAGAGCCTGGAACCAGAGCCGGGAGCCCAAAATCTACAGCCCGGAGCCCAGAATCTGGAGCCCAGAGCCCGGAGCCCAGAGTCTGGAACCAGAGCCGGGAGCCCGAAGGCCAGAACCTGGTACCTGGAGCCCAGAGCCCGGAGCCCAGAGTCTGGAACCAGAGCCGGGAGCCCAGAACCCGGAGTCTGGAACCAGAGCCGGGAGCCCAGAATCTACAGCCCGGAGCCCAGAATCCGGAGCCCAGAACCTGGAGCCCGGAGCCCAGAGCCTGAAGCGGCGCCTCTGACAAGCCGCCATGGCCCCCAAGGACACACTTTTCCCTTCCTCAGAAGGAAGACAATCCGAGGGGCTAAAGTCCCCGCCACGGGAACGTGCCGGCCGGTGTGCGGACGAGGAAGAAGGGCCGTGTCCCTGGCACGAGCCCAGAGTTTTCAGCCACCTCGGGGCCCGCCTCGGACGACTGGGAAAACCACCTCGGTGGAGCCCAGTGGAAGTCTGGGGTTGGCAAACAGCCGGAGCGGCAGCGGGGAAGTGGGAACAAGGCCAAGGAGAGCAAACGCCCCTCCCGGGGCCGGGGGGGCAAACGGGGTCCTGAGAAAAGGGCAGCAAAGCCTGGAGGCCCCTTCTCTGGAAAAGGCTCCGGCGAGGGACGCTGGAGGCGGGGACGGGCCCAGAGCGGGCGCTGCGGGAGGTGCCAGCGGGGGGCCCGGGCGGTCCTGGCTCAGAGGCCCCAAAGGCCGGCCCCCTTTCTGAAGGCCCTTCCCAACGCCCAGCCCCACCGCACCCCAGAAAGCTGGCGAGAAGTTCCTCAGGTGCCCCGGAGCACACCCCCCGGGACGGCCATCTGGGCAGCACTGGCCACAGCCGGGACGCCACCCGGGGCCACCTTTCACGCGATCTCAGAACTGCCGAAAGTCCAGGTGACCAGAAGGGGTGAGAGGCAGGAACAAGGAGGCCGCGGGGATGCGCCCGCCCCGCCGCCCCGGCAACGCCCAGGAGGGAAGGGCCCAGAACTCCTCCAACGAAGGACTCAGCTGACGGAAAAGGCCCGGCGAGGCGGTCCGGCAGGAGCCGCCGTGGGCGGCAGGGGGTCTCGGACCCCCGAGTCCTTTGGAGAGCTGCAGTGACCCTCCCCGTCACGCCCCGACACCCTCCGATAAGGAGGCGCACAAAGCCTCCCCGAGGGCCCCACTCCACCTCTGGACAGCGCGGGCGGCCACAAGGCTTCCCCTTTGCTCTGCCCATTGTAAACAACGCAGCTGCGACCCCCTCTAAGTGGCTGCTCTGTGCCGGGCACACTGCCAAGTGCCATCTCGGGGGCAAGTACAATGACCACAGCTCACTTTACATCTGAGGAAACTGAGGCAGGCAGCAGGTAAGTGACACGCCCAAAGCCACACAGTTCACACTGAGGCTGGATTTGAACTCGTGTCCTCCTGACCTTGGGCTCTACTCGCTGGGCCACCTAGTTGCCTCTAGATGCCCCAAGACACTCGGCATCTGGCTTTCCCGTGCCCGCGTCACTGGGCATCATAGGGCATCTGCCGTCTTCCCCAGCTCTGGGCGTCCTCCACGTTACCTAGGCCCTATCAGGGGGCACCTGGGACTGCCCAGGACACTCGGCCCGCGCTTCTGGGGCCAGGCTCATCCGCCGCTTTGCCCACTGACCCCGCTCGAACCAGACAACACAGCCATGCCTTCGTGGGGCGGAGCTCTGGAGTCTCCTCCTGCACCCTCCTGAGGTACTGCCGGCGTTCCGGCCGGTCGAGGCCTCCCAGATCCAACCTCTCTTCCATCCCGGCTCCAGGGAAGCGGCCAATCCGGGAGCCACACGGTAGGAAGGCCCTGGAGAAGGCGGACACACGAAGGGCGACCTGGAGGGCGCCAGGGGTCGAGGACGGCCTCTGTCCCCGTCTGCAGGGCCCGATTCTGGCTGCGTGCGCGTTCGCATCTTCCCAGCCCTGACCCGCAGAAGCGGGCCCGGCGTCCCCCACAGACTGGCCCGGCACAGGACAGGCGCCCAGCAGTGCTGGCTGAGGACGCCCCACGGCCCGAGGGAGGTCTCCTCCTCCTCTGGAGGCGCACGCTCCCTCAGCCTTGGTTCTGATCAACCAGGCGCCAGCCCACGCGGTCCCCCTCACCGCCGCGGTCCCCAAGAACGCCGTGACGCTCGGCTAAGTGGAGCCGCACTTCCCTGTGCCAGCGGAAGGCCTGCCAAGGGGGGACCTGGTCAGAGAGAGCCATCCTGACTGAACCCGGGCAGGGCTCTAGGACTGGGGCTCCTCCAAGATCGGCTGAATTTTTCTAATACGTACGAGTTCATTTTCTTTTTAAAGTCATGATCAAAGGCTCACGGATGCAAAACTAGGCTGGTCCTCAGAGGTCACGAGTCCTAGGAGCCCATCTGAAGGATGAAGGAGATGGAGGCCAGAGAGGAAGCAGTCCCCTGTCCAGATCCTGGAGCCCAAGGCTGTACCACAGACCACGCAAGCGCTCCATGTCTGATCCCCGCAGCCGCCGGTGCCCTGCTCTGCCCTCAGGTGTTCTGGGGCCACAGGGCTCTGGATTTCCTCCCTGCCCACGGGCGGCGCGGGTGCTTGTGTCCACAGCCAGCCTTCGCCTGGGTCCGCCGTGTTGTTCTGCCCTCTGGGCCCAAAGCGCTCTCCTTGCAGAGCACAGGGACGTCGGGCTAAGCCGGAGGCCCTCAGGTTCCTCTCGTTCCCTGAGCAGCCCTCCCAGGGAGAAGCTGCTCCTCTCCCTGATGTCCGTGTGGGAGCGTGAGCTCCTGGAGGGCAGGGGTCCACGGCCACCTTCATGCCTGACCCACAGGGCTCTTTCCCCGCTGCAGGAGACCCCAGGGACCGGGAGGGGACGCAGAACCAAGAGCGCCTGGGCCCCCCCCCCGCGTGACAGAGGAGGAGGGAGGGATCCGGGCCCGCGGGAAGGAAGGGGCCCGACTTCTGACCCGGCTCCCACCGGCCCTCCTTACTGTCCTTGCTCTCAGCCCGGGACAGCTGGGGCTCCTGGTTAATCCCTCTTCCTCATGGCAATGGCTTCCATTCCCGGCCTCATCATTCACCGCTCAGAGAACCAGTAAAAAGCTTGCTGCTCCCCAAGCCGGAGTGCGCTTTGCAGCCTTCCCCCACTCTGGGGCCCTCGCGGCCAGACCCACCGTCCCTGTGGCCTGGGAGCTTCCTCCACGTCGGAAGGGCGGCGGCGCCTCCAGAGCGTGTGGCCCGTCCCACACCTGCCCAGGATCACGGAGCGCCGACTCAGCTAGGAGAGAGCTGCGGGACAGGCCATCTCTGCCCGGCGCTCGCCATCAAAGCCAGCCGCGAGCCGGAGGGGCAGGCGTGGGGCTTTAGGGGCCCGAGCGTGAGGAAAGGCTGGCCCAAACACAGCCATGTCCGCCTGCCGTGTTTCAAATGCCAAGTTTACAAGGCAGGGGCGAATTCGGCCGAAGTTTTCATTTGGAAAGACCGAAATCTCCTTCAGCCCGTTCGGGCCCTGCAAAGCCTGACTCGTCACGTTCCTGATTTCGCCAGTCACTGAGCCTCCCTCTATCTCATCTGGTCCCCCAGAGCCGTCTCTTAGCGAGCGGGGAGGCCCCCGAACAGCCGCCCCCCGGCCTCTCTCCCTTCTGTCTCCAACCTCCCACACGCAGCCAAAGTCACCTTCCTGGGACACGGTCTGCCCATGGTCCCTGTCTATGGGCCTCCCATCCCCCGGGGAAGCAGACAGACACTGCCTGGGCTGGATCCTCAAGGCTGCGACCTCCCTGTCCAGCCCTGGCTCAAGCTCCTGTCCCGGGCACCCACCGGGTCTAACTCCCCGAGCCAGCCCCGGGCCCAGATACTCCCGCAGCCCGGCCCCCAGTCCCCCCTCCTTCCACCATTCACAACCTTTGCTTCCTGAGCAGCCGGTAACGAAGTGGGGGGAGCGAGCCCCGAGAGGAGAGAAGGAAGGTGAGAGACAGAAATGGGGGGCACGGTGGATGAGGCGACGGCGTGGCCGGGAAAGCTAAGGGGACAACGTGGCTGGCTGGTGAAGCCACGGACAGAGACTCCAGCGGGAAGGAGGAACAAGCTCAGGGAGGAAGACAAACTTGATCTGAGGCATGGAAGAGGTCCAGTGACCCGCTGCAGAGGTGGCTGTGGAGCTCAAGCCTGAGGGGGCCGGGTTGGGGGTCGGGGGGAGAGAACCTTGGGGAGCACCCACCTGAAGGAATAAGGAAGAGGAGGACAAGCCAGCGGAGGAGACAGAGGAAGAGAACCAGAGCAGGGCGGAACCTCTGCACCTGCAAGGACAGGCCGAAGGAAGGGGCGGTCAACAGAGCCACGTCCAGAAGCAAAGTCAAGCAGGAGGAGGACAAAGATGGCCCTCTTGGCCGGCAGAGGAAAGCAGCTCAGTAGGGGGCCTGAGAAGAGAGAAGACGCCAAGAAGTGGCTGGCACTGGGGACAGACCACGGAGGGGCGACGGCGATGACCCAGCAGCTGGACGAGACCCAGGGCCAAGGGAAGGCTTTTTACAGGAGGGTTGGGGAGACCCAGAGAGACCCCGAGAGCGGGCTGCCGCCAAAGCGCGTTCCTGCAGGAGACGGGGTCACGCGCCAAACGCACAGATACTTCTGAGGGGGAGGGCAGCTGGCAAAAACGCCTGCAGATTCTGGGTCAAATTCTGACAGAGGGAGCTAAGTGAGAGGCCCGGGAAGGAGAAGTGGCCCGGTCTGTAAGGGAACGGACCGCCGGGCGTCCTGAAGGGCGGAGTGAGGGCCTGAAAGGCCGACCAGGGGCCGAAGACGTAAGTAAAGGGCAAAGAAATCGGCAAACCGAGACGGAGCCAAAGAATCGGGGCTTCCCCCAGAATCTGACCTCTGAGCGGTTGCCGAGGCAGCCGGCCTGCTTGGGCAGGAGAGGCCCGACGTCGCCCCGTGCGGGGCCCAGGCCAATATTAGGGGCCTCGTGAAAGAAGCTCGGTGACTGGCTCACGGCGCGCCGTCCCTGGGCGTCCGGAGACGGGGCTGCAGCTGCTTGGAGGGAGAGAACCCCGGGCGGGCGGAGGGCGTCCCTCGGCGGCTGCCATCCACGCTCTGTGCCTCCGGGGACAGGAGCCACGGGCACCGCCCGGCGAAGGCCTTCCGTTCCTAGACACCCGCCCGGGTCTCAGCGGTCCCTGACACCCGGGCCAGCTTCTCTCCTCCACAGCCGAGGCCGCGGAGCAGACGCTACCGGGAGGAAGCCGGCCTGGCGGCACGTTACGCCGTGTTCCAGCACTGAAGGCGCATCGAGGCGGAGGGCAGAGGGCTCTGCTCCCGATGGGCTCGGGCCCGGGCCGACGGGAACGAGGGGAGAAAGGCGGCCGGACGCTCGAAGAATTCTGCTGGGACGGCTCGAGGCGCGGGGCAGAGCAGTCCGAAGACATGAACCTCCCACTTTAACTTCTGCAAGAGGATCCCGGCGCTCTACGGGGGACAGCCCAGGAGGGCGAGGAGGAGGGGGGGGCTCTCCCTGAGCCCGGGCTCACCCTCCCAGAGCGCGGGACCGCGGGGGCGGGGAGGGGCCCCTCGGATTCACGGCGAGGCGGGGAGAGGGTGGCCTACCTTGCATGTCAAAGACCTAGTGCACGGCTTCTTGGTCTCCACATCAATGACACCACAATATATGTCAGGATCAAACTCTCTCTCTGTCGGGAAGACACAGACACATTGCATGAGCCCGCGGTGCTCCCAGACCGGGGACACCCCCCTTCAGTGGCAAGACCACTGGCTGCCTTTGAGCTACAGAGCCCTCTCTCTGCCAGGCAAAGCTAATCAATCCACCTATTGGTCGAAGGGAAACAAGACCCGTCCCTTTGTTTTCTCCAAGACTCTTCCCTCCTTGGGACTCAATTTCCTCCTCTGTAAAATAACAGGGTCGGATTCATTGCCTTGGAGGTCCGTGACCCCCATGGAGGAAGGAGAAGGAAGCAGTCCTGCGCCAGTGATGGTCTCGGTGTCTCTACCTCCCCCACTCTCTCCTCCTCCCTAATTCTGTCTGTCTCCTTCCCTCCCTCCATCATCTCTTTCCCTCTCCCTCCCTTTCTTGGATGTCTCTGTCTCTCTCCATCTCTCCTCCCTCCCTGTCTCCCCATCTCTCTCACTATTCAGTCTCTCCCTGTCTCTGTCTCTCTCCATCTCTCCTCCCTCCCTATGTCTCTCCATCTCTCGCACTATTCAGTCTCTCCCTCTCTGTCTCTGTCTCTCTCCATCTCTCCTCCCTCCCTATGTCTCTCCATCTCTCGCACTATTCAGTCTCTCCCTCCCTCTCTGTCTCTGTCTCTCTCCATCTCTCCTCCCTCCCTGTCTCCCCATCTCTCTCACTATTCAGTCTCTCCCTGTCTCTGTCTCTCTCCATCTCTCCTCCCTCCCTATGTCTCTCCATCTCTCGCACTATTCAGTCTCTCCCTCCCTCTCTGTCTCTCTCCATCTCTCCTCCCTCCCTATGTCTCTCCATCTCTCGCACTATTCAGTCTCTCCCTCCCTCTCTGTCTCTGTCTCTCTCCATCTCTCCTCCCTCCCTGTCTCCCCATCTCTCTCACTATTCAGTCTCTCCCTGTCTCTGTCTCTCTCCATCTCTCCTCCCTCCCTATGTCTCTCCATCTCTTGCACTATTCAGTCTCTCCCTCTCTGTCTCTGTCTCTCTCCATCTCTCCTCCCTCCCTATGTCTCTCCATCTCTCGCACTATTCAGTCTCTCCCTCTCTGTCTCTGTCTCTCTCCATCTCTCCTCCCTCCCTATGTCTCTCCATCTCTCGCACTATTCAGTCTCTCCCTCTCTGTCTCTGTCTCTCTCCATCTCTCCTCCCTCCCTATGTCTCTCCATCTCTCGCACTATTCAGTCTCTCCCTCTCTGTCTCTGTCTCTCTCCATCTCTCCTCCCTCCCTGTCTCCCCATCTCTCTCACTATTCAGTCTCTCCCTGTCTCTGTCTCTCTCCATCTCTCCTCCCTCCCTATGTCTCTCCATCTCTTGCACTATTCAGTCTCTCCCTCTCTGTCTCTGTCTCTCTCCATCTCTCCTCCCTCCCTATGTCTCTCCATCTCTCGCACTATTCAGTCTCTCCCTCTCTGTCTCTGTCTCTCTCCATCTCTCCTCCCTCCCTATGTCTCTCCATCTCTCGCACTATTCAGTCTCTCCCTCTCTGTCTCTGTCTCTCTCCATCTCTCCTCCCTCCCTATGTCTCTCCATCTCTCGCACTATTCAGTCTCTCCCTCCCTCTCTGTCTCTCTCCATCTCTCCTCCCTCCCTATGTCTCTCCATCTCTCGCACTATTCAGTCTCTCCCTCCCTCTCTGTCTCTCTCCATCTCTCCTCCCTCCCTATGTCTCTCCATCTCTCGCACTATTCAGTCTCTCCCTCCCTCTCTGTCTCTCTCCATCTCTCCTCCCTCCCTATGTCTCTCCATCTCTCGCACTATTCAGTCTCTCCCTCCCTCTCTGTCTCTCTCCATCTCTCCTCCCTCCCTATGTCTCTCCATCTCTCACACTATTCAGTCTCTCCCTCCCTCTCTGTCTCTCTCCATCTCTCCTCCCTCCCTATGTCTCTCCATCTCTCGCACTATTCAGTCTCTCCCTCTCTGTCTCTGTCTCTCTCCATCTCTCCTCCCTCCCTATGTCTCTCCATCTCTCGCACTATTCAGTCTCTCCCTCTCTGTCTCTGTCTCTTCCTCTCTCAGACCCCCCCCCGCCCCGTTCTCCCCTCTCTCTCTCAAGGAGAAGGATCCACACAGCAGCTTCTCCTCGCTGCACAAAGGCCCTGGAAACGCTGGCCCAGCCTTCCTCACCAGGACACCTCGGGCTCTGTCACCTGGGGGAGGCCGTGGGGCGCAGACGGCGGAAGGCCGCCAGAGGCTGCCAGAGGCCGGGCGGCCCGAGCTGTGTGGTCAGCACTCCCTGGGGCAAAGCTCTCAGACCGCAGGGGGTGGGGTGGGAGGGGCTGCTCTGCATTAGCCAGAAGTTTCTACAAAGGCGATTTCCTCCTGCTGTGGGGGTGCCAGGTCCAACTAGAAAATCAAACCTCCACGACCCAAAAGCCGAAAGCCAGGGCCACGGCCCCAGGGCCGCGAGAATGGCCGCCAGCCCCGGAGGCACGTGGGGCCTCGACGGGAAGGACGGTGCCCTCCTGACTGAAGAACAGGGAGGAGGGGGAGAGCAGCAGGCACAGCGTTACCTGATAATCTCTTATGTAGAAATTTCCTGTTATTGGAATGATCTTCTGACTTCTTTTCCAAAGTTGGAGGGGCAGGAAAAAGGCCTTGACCGTTCAGGATGTGTCCAGGGGAAGGCAAGGGTGGCTTTGGTATCGAGGGACAATTAAGGCCAGTCTTGATGGAGGAAGTCACAGGAGCAGAGCCAGCCGACCCGAGAGCAGTTTTCAGTAGCGCTCCGTCCATCTTTGGGTGAATCTTCTCCACCTTGACCGAAGGCGTCAAGCTACCAGTGACGGAAACAAAAAGGAAAACGGGCAGGGAGTGAGGGGCTGCTCGGGAAGTGTTTCTGAACCACCAGCAGGCCGGAGGGAAAGCGCTCTTGGAGGTGCCATCCCAGGGAGATGCCATCAGGAAACACACACCAGGCCCAGCTGAATTCTGGGTAAAAAGCCCCCAGACCCAAAGCCGTGTGGTGCGGTGGGAGGCACAGGGGAGCTGCCCACCTCCAGGGGGCGGGCTTCTGTGTGGGCAACTTGTGGATCAAACCCCCCAAGTCATAAGAAGCCAGCGAGACCTCCTGGAGAATCCCCATGGGAACAACTTCCTTAAAAACGAGGTTCTTAAAAAGATAACAAGACAGAAAAGCCTCCCCAATTCAGCACAACTGGGAGAAACGCCCCCTTAGTTACAGAGGTTTGCAGTCACAGCAAAATGATTCAAGCGAGGCTAAGGGGGTTGCCAGGGCCCCCTGGGAGGCCGTTAGTGAAGGAACAGCCGAGTCACGGGAGCGTGCCCCCCGCACAGAGAATCTCTCTGCCCTTTAAAAGCCTTGTTTCACACGTGGTTTTGACTAGAGGGTTACCGACGGGTGAATTTTAGCGCAGCTCCAGCAAACGTCACCGCTTTTATGGCTTGTGACCGCTCGGGCCCCTCGCTGCGGGGCCTCTCCAGACGGCCTCCCTGCAGGGGGCAGTGTCCCCGGCCCCCCCCAAACCTCCAGGGGCGCAGAGACGGGCAGTGCCTCGGGCCACCCCCCGCCCCCAGCCTCCCCCCAGACGGCGTAGAGAACATACTCACATTTTTTCAGGGGGGGCCCGGCCGTGCTGCGCCGCCGTTGCCGGCCTGCCGTTCCCGCCGAGCTGCGGCCTGTCTTTGGGAGGTTTCAGCAGCTTGGAGGAGGACGAGGCTGCGCCGACGCCGCCTCCGCCGGCCCGGCCGCCGCCTTTGCTTTTTGTCAGGGAAGAGAAGAAGGAGTACAGGGCCGAGGGCGGCGCCGTCAGGGGGGGCTTGTTGGAGGAGCCGTGTCTTCTTTCTGGAAGCAGAAACAAAGAGACGGGCTCACTTGGGGCTTTCTCCCTCCTCCCTGCCCCCAGGAGCACCCCTCCCCCCCCCCCACGTGGCCCTGCGTGCCGACCCCGGGCACAGAACCCCCCGGCCCTTGCCGGGCGGGGCGGAGAGCCCTCCCGGGTTAGAAGAGCAGGAGCGGCCTCGGGCCCCCTCCCCTAAGTGTCTGCGGCGAAGTTTCCCGGCGAGTCCCCTCCCTCCCTTCCACAGGGTGAGCCAGGCCAGGTTCCCGGGGCCAGAGGCCGGGGCTCTCCCAGCAGGGCGTGGGCCACAAGGAGGGCTCGGCCCGAGAGATCGGAGGAGGGGGGATGGCGGACAAGACGAATCCGGGCAGATCGGGTTAAGACACGGGCTTGTCAGCTACCCCGAACCGGCTCTAAGAACGCCTTTAAAAGGAGGAGTCTGTGAATTCACGGCCATGTTCTCGGCTCGACCACAGCCCGTCCTCGGCGAGCCCCGAGTCTCGTGGCGGGGGCTCTGAAATCCCACTCCCCGCGGGCTATTCCGTCCCTGACGCCCCGGGAGCACGGAGGGCCAGAGACCGCGGGCCACCGAGGACGCAGAATTTCCCTCCGCCGACCGCCCGCTTCCAAAGACCCGCCACCTCCTCAGGAAGCCGGAAGCCTTAAAGAAATGGGTTTTGTCCTGAAAAGAAATGACCCTCGAGGGTCAATCGCTGTCACCCCAAATTGGAACAACCTTCTGAACCTGCTCGGCACCCAGGTCCATCTCACGGCGGCCCCATCACCCCCGGAGAGCGGCGTGTATCCTGCTGACCCTGGGGGAGGCTGTCGGGGAAAACCCCGAGGATGCTCCGGTGTCCGAGGAGGGGAAGGAGAAAGTGGGTTATAAGTCACGGCTAAGTGATTCTAGCACTGAGGCTGAGGAAACGCGGCGCTCTATTTGTGGGGGCCGGAATTCTCCACCGACCCCTCACGGGACGGGGGCATTCCATCACTCTGGACACCGGTGCGGGGGGAGCACTCTCCACGGAGTCCCACGACGGGCCGTCCCCTCCAACGTCGTCTTCTTCCCCGCTCCCTACTCGCCAGAGAGCTTCCTTCCCGCTCCGTCCGAGTCCAAACTTTAAAGGAGCCAAAGGCCCGAACCGGCCCTTCTCACTGCACCGTCCAGCGAGGCGGGCCCGACAGCTCCCCCGAGGGATGCTGGGAGCCACCTGCCACAAGAAGGCTGGAGGCACCGGCTCAAACGCCTCCAGAGTCAAAGGAGGGGGCCCTGAATCCGATGCGATCCCCGATGAAGCAAAAGGCCTCGTTCTCTGACCAGGACGCGCCTCCGGTCTTCACGAGCCAACAGGGAAGTGCGGGATTCTGACTTGGTCGAGGCAAGGGAGCGTCCCCACCGAGCCCGCTGACGGGCTTATTCCGGGGACGGCTTAAAACCGGTTTCCTGCCTAAGGAAGGGGGTTTCTTGCATCAGTGACAGACACGTCATGGGGAGGCCGGGCCAGGGCTGCCTAACTGCAGGGTGGGGGGAGGCCCCTCCCACCAGGGCCTGGCACCAGGGAGGTGCCCGCAGCTCATGGGCCAGACACCCTCGAGGGCAGAGGCAGCATGTGCTGGGGAGAAAGGCATCGAGGCCTCAGGCGGCCTTCCCGAGGGGAAGGCCCAAAGAGAGAGAGTGCGCAGTCCTGAACTTGTTTTTAAAGAAGCCTCCTAAAAATCTCACCCACGGGCCCTGGCAGAAATCATGGCTTCCTTCCCGGTCGCGGGCACTTCGAGGATCCAGCCGTCCGCCAGGCTGAAAACCTCCAGGTTCTGGGACCCCTTCTTCTCGACTTCCATGTCCAGTTCATTCCCAGGATCACTTAGGATCCCTTCAGAGTATTCCCTATTTTCAGACCCTCTCCCTTCCCACCAGTCTCCTTTCTCACACTAACAGCCGATACGTTCCAGCTCCGGCCCTCGAGCCTTCTCTTGCCCAGCTCCCGAGCTTGGCCCTAAATATCGGCAGGCCCCCCCCCAAGCCACCGTACAGATTTAGTTTTGTTTTTCTGTTTACGATGTTTAACAAAAAGGTGGGGAGTGCCCTTCAACTTGACTCTTCGGGGGGCTGCCCTTACCCCCCTCACCCGCCACATTCCGGCCGAGCGGGCGCCCGGCCACCCCCCGAGGACATTCCATCTCCTGCCCCCCGCAGGCTCACCCCAGCCCGGAGTGCATTTCTTCCCTACGTTCTCTTCCTAAGTCACTTTTTTCAAGGCTCTGCTCAAGTGCCCCCTTTATTTATGGGTGTGTCCTCCTCCCTTCCCTGCAGGAGAGCAGAGGCGCCATTTTGATCCTGTGGATCCAGAGCCGAGCGCAGCGCCCGACACCACGGCGGGGGCTTAATGATGATCAATGCACTGGCCGGAACGGGGTCCGCGCCGCTGGCCGGCCAGACCGCTTTCTATCCGTGCTTCAGTGTCTGTTTTGTGTTGGTTTTTGCTCAATCTCTAAAACTTTTCTCTTTAAGTGTCTCTGAATTTTCCCCATCAAACTCTCTACAGAAGGCAGTGTGGCTCACGGGTGGAGAGCTGGCCCTGAAACCGCGAAGACCCCATGCTCCGACACCGAACTGCTGGGTGGTCCTGGACAAGTCACTGGAACGGCGCTCTGGGCAAGCCCCCAAATGATCAATTACAGGGAGCCACTGCCCGCACTGGTGGAGGGACTTTCTTCAAAAAGCAGCTTCCTGCAGACAAAGATGTCAAAGATCGAGTCCCAGCCTCGGTGTGGCTATAAAATAACGCACCCTTACACGCTACAATCCACGAGAAAACAGATTTTCGGTTGTTTTTTTCTTTTCCTTTTTAGCTTTTTGTAATCATAAATAATGCTAAGAACAGGTTTTCCCTTCTCCCCTCCTCCAAGCTGATCCCATTTCTGTGCATGTGTTCTGTGCCAACCGCATGAGTCACTGCTCTGGAACCCTTCGCACTCCAAGTTCGAGGTCCACGAGCTCTGGGATTCCCCCTCGCAGAAATTCCGACAAGCGCCCCGCGGTCTCTTCCTAGCACGTGCAGGACGGGGCTTCCGACGCCCCCATTCCGTAAGGCTCCTTGTTTCTGTTCTCAGCGCCTGCCTCTGGCTCTGCCCGGGGGCCTCCCCATGAGAGCGCCTCCCCATGAGAGCGCCTCCGAGGGCCACAGACCACGGTCACTCCCCCGGGAGCCGCCTCTTTTTCCAAACCGACGTCCCTCACTCCTTCTCCTAAGCCACGGGCGCCATGGCTGGAGGCGCAGCTGTCCGGCCCGCTGAAGGAGGCTGACCCCGAGGCGCAGCCATAGGGCCCGCTGAAGGAGGCTGACCCCGAGGCGCAGCCATAGGGCCCGCTGAAGGAGGCTGACCCCGAGGCGCAGCCATAGGGCCCGCTGAAGGAGGCTGACCCCGAGGCGCAGCTGTAGGGCCCGCTGAAGGAGGCTGACCCCGAGGCGCAGCTGTAGGGCCCGCTGAAGGAGGCTGACCCCGAGGCGCCGCTGTAGGGCCCGCTGCTGAAGGAGGCTGACCCCGCAGGGCGTTCCCCCCGCAGGGTGGGTGAGCTGCTACACGCGCACGGTCACACGCTCACAGCTTTGATGACTTTCTACAGTTTTTCACTTTGCTCTACGAGACGGCAGAAGGGGCCATGGCATAAACAAAGAGGACGAACTCTTGGCGTGGGTCTCTCCACTGACCCGGCTGGCTCTTCCCCAATGTTTGCTCCAAATGAAATTCCCTGCAACGCCGCCCTTCCGGGGGTCTAGGCCGCAGGGATGAGGGTCCATCACGCCGCTCACTCGGACACTAGAGTCACTCTCTGATCCTCTCTTAAGGCACCACTCTGGCGGGTTGGCATTCTAGCTCCAGCGCCCCCTGCCCAAGTCTTGGCTGGCTTTCCCAGCCTTCCTTGCCCACTCGCCGTCAGGTACCCTGCAGCCCGTCATCCCCATCTCTGCCGACATCTCGCAGGACCTCCGCGCTCCGCCCCCCGTCCCGCCCCCTCGTGGCCACCTGGGTGTTGGGCCGCAGGCTCCTCGAGGGAAGAGCCAGCCCGTCTCCCCAGAATGTGGGCGGCATCCACCTAAGGGAGCCCTGGTCTCGCCAGCCTGGCGGCCTTTTAGAGGAAACAACACAGGGTATCAAGAGCCCGGACGCCGGCAGGCATCTCAGGGAACGTCTCAGGCTCTCCGAGCCCCTCCGTGCGAGCGCTGGTCCCATTCACAAGCTCCCCGCTTTCCTCCCCCTCTGCAGTGGAGGGGTTGTTGGGTCATGAAGGACACGGCTAAGAGGCAAACTAAGAAAGCCAAAGGCCGGGAGCCATCCCCAGCAAGGAGCGGCCAGGCTCTGCTGCAGGGCCCACGTGGGGCTCAGGCAGGCCGGGGCCACAGGCTGCAGGGGGCAGCCGGGGCTGTCTGAGGAAAGCGTCCGGACCACAACCGTGAGCATTAGACCAGCTTTTACCTAACCGAGCACTTTAATAGGCCTTTCTATTGGAGGTAAGGAGGCACGGATGTTTGGGTCCTCCGTTTCACTGGCAGAAGGGGCTCTTCCAGGAGGAAATCCCCCCCTGGGATGAGGAGAATCTAGGGCGTCGTCTCCAGCCCGGGGCCGGTCACCCGGCTGCCGCCCTCGGTGTTTTGGAAACTTTTGGAATGGATTTTGGTGAGAGCTACAAACCAAATCAAAGAAGGCAGGGCTCGCCTTTCTCCAGAAGCTCCAGCTTAGAAAGAGAAGAACATGATGGAAGGCCCATCCTGAAAGCCGGCCCTCCCCGTCGGCTTAGGGAAAGAGAACGGCACAACGCAGGGAATGCCGGACCGGCAGTCAGCCCCCGCGGAGCCTTTCTAAGGCGCAGTCTCGGTTTTCTCAACCACACAATAAAGCTGAGCGAAGGCTGCCTGCCAGCTTTGAACCTATGATTTATAACATAACAGTTTGTAGCGCTAAACGTGCACGACCAACCGATTATCTGTGCGGGTTCCCGGCAGAAACACGGGGCGCCCCTTCTTCTGGCTGCTCGCTCGTGAACGGGACCCTCCGGTAAATGGGGCGGAGCTCCGAGGCAAGCCCGGGGTGCCCTTCTGCATTGGTAGGTGATGGTGCTATTAGGAAGCCAAACACTAGCGCGCCCAACCATTCGGGAGAGCAGTTTGGAACTACGCCCAGAGAGTCCTCAACTCACCCAGCGATAGCCATGCCTGGGCCTGGATCCCAAAGAGATCCCAAAAGGGGAAAGGACCCCCGCGGACAAAAACGTTCACAGCGGCTCTTTTTGGGGTGGCAAAGAACTGGAAATGGAGGGGCCGCTCACCAACTGGGAAACGGCTGAACACGGTGTCGTGCATGAGCGTCACGGAATATTACCGTGCTGAGAAACACGAGCGGGCAGATTTCAGAAGAACCTGAAAAGATCTGCGTGAAGGAAGGCTGAGCAGAGCTCGCAGAACCGGAGACGGTGAGACACAATGCAAATTTCCACCCCGAATAACCTGGCTCTTCTCCACAAACGACCCAAGACAACTGAAAAAGACTTAATAGAAAAGGGCTCTCCATCTCCAGAAAGAACTATGGAGTCTGACTGCAGGCCCAAGCTGTTCGTGCTCATCTTTTTTGTCTTTGTATCTCGTAGTTTTTCCCTCTTTTGTTATTGT